>NW_021680352.1:914358-919793 GCF_001412515.2 Diachasma alloeum
AAAAAAAAAAAAAAAAAAAAAAAATGTCGGAGGTTGGATTTGAACCCACGACCCTCGGGTTACCAGTCTGAACGTTTAAACACATGGCTAACCACAGGGGAAATTTCGGTCGAGTCGAGTCTTTGATGACTCTCATAAGTGCTTTTGAATTCTCGTAAAAGCTTCTCCAGAAATTTCAAATTCCTTGCAATATTTAAAGCAAAATATTATTAAAGGGGTATGTGAGCCCTCATCTTTGTCAGGAAAAGCGTTTTAAAAACTTGAAATTTCACTTCAATGACTTAGAACTATTTTCCACAATGTCTTTTGAATTAAATGAAATTCCTTGAAATCTGTCGGAATCTCAAACGATTTATCAGAGTCCTTGAAATATTGTGATTACTCTCCTCGAATATTCTGAAAATTTTTCACCCCTTTGTGGTTTCCAATGGCGGTGAGTCCTCCATCAACACCGTAAACTCAATTAATCGTACTAAAAGCCCTCGGTTCCAACAAACTCCATTCGAAACTCGTGTATAACGTCAAAGTTTCGTTATCGTTTTCACCGAGTATCTCAGGCAAACAATGGGAAAATGAGGTTTAACATCGCGTGTCAACTCGCACATTCGTGAAAATGAAAAATTAAATGATACATCACAAACGGCCAAACACACTCCATACGCCAATTAATTACATGTTATCGCCATTTCAGTACAACAATGCATAATCGTAATGAATTATCGTTTCTTAATACTTGAGTACAATTAATTTTAATGTGATCGTGCTTCATTAATAATGATTTTAGTCTCGCAGGGAGCATTGAAAAACGCAGTATTCTTCATTGACTTACAAAGATTAGAAATCTTTTCATCTTTAGGAGAAAAATCACGAGAGGTTTCGTTTTATTTTAATTGTTAAGGCAATGCCGTGGTGCAAATTTTATTTCCAAAGTAGTCGCTTTACCCCGCAATTTATTTAATTAGATCTCGATTATTATTATTTTTTCTCTTTCGTTGATTTTATTTTTTATTTGCATGTACTTAGGGTGGATCGTGTGTCGTGGGAAAGTCAGTTATAATGATTGAAATGTATTATTTTTGGGATAACGAACGTGGGGAAAGGATAATGCAAATGTACCTGCTTCGATGATCGTTCGAATGACTTAATCGTCCGGTCGTTAAATTCTGTCTCTGTCTACAATCGCGATTGTATCTATTGATTTATATTTAAATATGAATTTATCTGGAGAATCTATATGAAATATATTGTATAAATAATAGGTAAATGGGGGGGGGGTGGAGTGTTGAGGGGGATAGAATGAATAATATATGGTTAATCGATGAATGTTACGGGAAAATTGTGAAATTTTCAGTGTCTTCAGTGTAACTAGATAGAATAATTTGGCATTCGGCGATGGAACTCGGTGCAGAGTTGCAGATTCTTTCAGTTTTAGTTGAGATCTGAGGGGGGGATAGATAAATTTTTTAATATATTTGAATACAAAATATGCGAATGTATATTTTTTACTTTTTCAAGGATGTGATTATGAGGAATTGCATTGTTTCTGGGTTTTTTTGAGTTATCGGTCCACCAGGCAGAAGTCAATGTCGAAAAATCGGTGAAAGTTGGATTGAGCCACGCGGACATGCTCTCTAATTCCAATTTGATTGGCATCTAGAGGTCGGAAATATTTCGACGGAGGAAAATGAAGGGTTTATTATCGCACAATAATCCAAGATCTCGGGGACGTGGGGACTGTACTGTTTAATTTATTTATCTGCATAATGAAGTTTTTGGTTTAAGAGTGAGAGGAGGGACTCTGGGGGAGCGGAGTCTGAGGGGGAAACGATGTCTGTGCATTCCTAACGAGTGTTGAGTGGTGTGGAGATGGAAAACCAAGTGTACCGAAGAAAATAAATCTATTATTACTGTAGAGTGGATTACGCAGTCTTTTTATTTACACATTTCTATGGAGTTATTCTTGAGTGAAGTAAAATAGACTTTCTTTGATGGTCTGTGTCTCCTGAACTAATGATGCGATTTGCGTGACTCAAAATTCATTTTCAAGCCTGAAAAATGATCTTGAGAATGAATGAAAATTGGGGAATTTCACGGTTTTCAATCCCATGAAATTCCATAAAATCGGTTGAATTTCGAAGAAAGTTGGGCTTCTCTTTGATCGTGAATATCGCCGAGGTGAATGATGCCATTTCGATGAGTCAGAGCTCATTTTCAGGCTTGAAAAAAAAACTTTAAAATGAAAAAAAAATTGCAATTTTTCGATCAGCCGATCTCGAGTTATCGGTGGATTTTAAGCTCCTCATTAAATCAGTGGTGGGCTGGATAATCCGCATACCAGCTGTACGCCCCATTAACACCAGTTTGTGCCCCAAAATCCACGTAATCGAGTATTTGGGAGGCCGATCGCTCGATCCTGGGCACTTGGCTCTCAGTTTCCTGCGGACTCGGCAACAGGTAAGCCTCGGTGTGACGCGGATAGCGCGGAGCTGGGGGTAGAATTGAATTCACCTCAATAACATCGATCCCATCAATGGGTATGGCGATGTATCTCGTCCCGGCGGCTGCCATGGAGACACCAATGAGGAATACGAGGGCGCACTGCAATTGAAATTCAGTTTTATTGTTCCAGTTTCTCCGCTACTCGGTTTTCCTTAATATAAAAGATGAATGAATCGGGTCAAGGGGATTTGGTGCACCAGCTGAATGTCGGGATGACAGACCGAGTGGCGCCTCGAGGGTGCTTTAAAATAGTTTATGGATTTCTTTTTATTATGTTGAGAGAATCCGAATTTGCAATCCTCCGATTTTTCACTGGAATTGATGTCTCGGTGGTTCTGACGATTTCCCAATTTTTTTGAGATTCTATTCTATTTTGTTTAAATGTGGTGAGTGTTATTAATTTAAAATTCTCATTCGTAAAAATAATATTTCGATCTATAAAACTTCCAGAGCTCAGCAGGAAAAATTAACTTTTCACTCGAGTTCTTTTCCGATTTTTTTCGTGAAAATTCCCAACAGACAGACCGAGTGACGCCTCGAGGGTGCTTTAAAATAGTTTATGGATTTTTTTTATTATGTTGAGAGAATCGATTTTTTAAAGATTTTTTTTGAGAAACCGATTTTTTTGAGATTCTATTCTATTTTGTTTAAATGTGGTGAGTGTTATTAATTTAAAATTCTCATTCGCAAAAATTATATTTCGATCTATAAAACTTCCAGAGCTCAGCAGGAAAAATTACTTTTTCACTCGAGTTCTTTTCCGATTTTTTTCGTAAAAATTCCCAACAGACAGACCGAGTGGCGCCTCGAGGGTGCTTTAAAATAGTTTATGGATTTTTTTTATTATGTTGAGAGAATCGATTTTTTAAAGATTTTTTTTGAGAAACCGATTTTTTTGAGATTCTATTCTATTTTGTTTAAATGTGGTGAGTGTTATTAATTTAAAATTCTCATTCGCAAAAATTATATTTCGATCTATAAAACTTCCAGAGCTCAGCAGGAAAAATTACTTTTTCACTCGAGTTCTTTTCCGATTTTTTTCGTAAAAATTCCCAACAGACAGACCGAGTGGCGCCTCGAGGGTGCTTTAAAATAGTTTATGGATTTCTTTTTATTATGTTGAGAGAATCCGAATTTGCAATCCTCCGATTTTTCACTGGAATTGATGTCTCGGTGGTTCTGACGATTTCCCAATTTTTTTGAGATTCTATTCTATTTTGTTTAAATGTGGTGAGTGTTATTAATTTAAAATTCTCATTGGCAAAAATACTATTTCGATCTATAAAACTTCCAGAGCTCAGCAGGAAAAACTAATTTTTTACTCCAGTTTTTTTCCGATTTTTTTCGTAAAAATTCCCAACAGACAGACCGAGTGGCGCCTCGAGGGTGCTTTAAAATAGTTTATGGATTTCTTTTTATTATGTTGAGAGAATCCGAATTTTCAATCCTCCGATTTTTCACTGGAATTGATGTCTCGTTGGTCCTGACCATTTCCCGATTTTTTTGAGATTCTATTCTATTTTGTTTAAATGTGGTGAGTGTTATTAATTTAAAATTCTCATTCGCAAAAATAATATTTCGATCTATAAAACTTCCAGAGCTCAACAGGAAAAATTAATTTTCACTCCAGATTTTATCCGATTTTTTTCGTAAAAATTCCCAAAAGAGAATTTCTCATCACTTTTTGTCCCATAATTTTTGTCTCAACCTTTTTACCTTAACAAATTCATATTTCTATGCATAATTGGGTCTTCCCACTCGTTAACACGAATTAATTATTCATGAAACCGATAAAACCAAAATTTACAACGACTTCTACGGTTTTACCCGACCCCCTCACGTGTGTGAAATTGGAGACGGGTCGATTCTAATTGACCAATCAACAAACTCTATCTAATAAACTTGGGTACACTGGCGCAGTTGATGCGGATGGGCCAATTAAAGGCGCGCTGATGAATTAATTACGTCACGTGTTCCATTCGCCGAAATATTCCCAATTTTTCCCTCGATAAATCCCATTCAACCCGCGGATCGGCGTATTTACCGAGTTATTCATGTCAAAAACAGTTGTTGCTCTGGGATTACGGTTGAACTGAATTGTCCGGGAATCGGGGAGGCTGATTTTATAAGCCGTCTCGCATCGATGACACCCGCTTTCACGTATTCGTCACTGATTGTTTTACTCATTTTTCGGAGAGCCGCAAGAAATTAAGGAAAAATGATAATGAGAGGGATAAAACGTGCCTAATCCACTTCCAGGGGATTTGCAGGCCTCCGAGGATTGCGGACAATCGAGTGGGCCGAGACTTCCGATCACGTTTTTTGTGGGTTTTTATATTATTGCTGATGTGGCGGTGGCTGCGGCCGTCAGTGTGGGGGAAAGTGTTTTAGGGTCAACCAACTTTCCAGCGTTTTACTTTCAATTTTGTGGGGAGATTACTGAACATTTTCCACTGTAATAGTACCAAAAGTCCTCCACAACCCTGATAATAACAGGCACCACCATTCAACTGCTAGCCATATCAACCTAATGATCGGTAATGCACGAAAATCAAGAAAAGAATTTTGACTTGTGAGATGATCTTAAGGGTGCCAAGTGAATTTGAAAAAAGATTCAAAAAAAATTTTTCTTTCCCTCCATCATTGGAGAAATATGTATTCATCCATCCGACGAAATTTCAAACCCGCAACCGGAACTAGACATCGAGAAAATAAATGCGGAAAATCCTCTATTTCGCGTGACGAACCTCGAGAAAGCATGGGATCAAATGGGTACGGCGGGTTGAAATATCTCTCTTATTCACCCCGGTACCCCATTGTTTTTTGTCGCCATCACATTGAACACATCATTCCCCATATCTTCAAATTTTTTCAAATTTTTCTTGAGATCCTAGGGGGTTGGAACGTTCAATTTAATCAAAACTCCATAAGAGGCC
>NW_021680352.1:919830-930985 GCF_001412515.2 Diachasma alloeum
TGTTGGAATTCATGCCTGAATACAAAAATTAATTTCTTAGTTTAGTTAAACATTTTCTCTTTTCCACCCAAACACTCAGGGTGACATTTATGGCTTTTCTTAGAAAATAGAGACGTGAAGAAAAACAGTCCTCATGGTGAGTCACAAAGGAGAGGCTGAAGAAAATTGAAACAAGGGCCTTTTGTCAAATGGGTCCAGAGAGTGAAAACTCTCATGACTTTTAGTTAGTCGTCCTAGAGACTTCGTTGGAGAAAGATATACCTTCTGCGTGCGATCATTAAAGAGTTTTACTTTGAAGAATAAAACTAATGTGTCTTTATTGAGTATTCCTACACATAATCCAACACCGATGTTCACCATCTGTCTAATACTATTAATTAAAAAAATTATAACTTTGTTGGTGAATGTCAATTCTCAAGGTCATCGCCAAATTCACTTGGCACCCTTAACACTAGCCATGCAAGTTCTAATATTCGTACTCTCTTGCGTGATTTTAGTTTTGGCGCATTCTTTTAGTTGTTCATTTAACGCCTTCATCCAAAAATTTGTCAGTTGATAAATAAACATTATTAAAAAAATAGCTGCATTGGTAGAGCAACGAGTTGGTAATCTGAAGGCTGTGGGTTCAAATCCCCTCGTGGGCATTATCCTTGGTATCGCAATAACGGCTTTCAATAAAAATATTGAGGTAATAAAGCTTATTCATTACAACTTTAATTTTTTTTTTCGAATGAGAAATGGAGAATTTTTTATTGTCATTGGATGAATTATTTTTACCATCATTTCTAGTTTAATCGTTCTTCTTCTCAGTTTTGTGTGAAAGTAATTAATAAAACTTTATTATCTTTGCATTTTGTTCTCAATGAAAGCTCCAAAATAACTATTTTAACAATTGTGGCCACTGAAAGTAAATCAATGTAATTGTAGAGGGGAAAATGGAAATATTAAATTCGAGACGAGGTTCAATAAATGTTAAACGTATTTATTCTCAACTTTGTACTAATGATTAACAAGTCTTTATTAATTTTGCTCTCGTAGAAATTTCAATATTTTTTATAAAAAAATTACAGTTACATTTGAGTTGTTCAATCATAATAGAAAATAAAAAAATGTATTTTTCCTGCGCAAAAAGAACTGAAAAATGAACTGAGAACATGTCTGCATAATTGTTTGAACTGAAGATGAACTTGAAGCTTTGATAAACTAGGAAAAGAAAATATTGAGTTTTGGAGAAACTACTCGACTCAATTCACGAAAGATTAGGAAAAACTGAACACCCGAACAATTTATTGATTTCTGTCTCCTGAAATTCCAGTATTTTGCTTCAAAAATTTGTCACATTCGAGTTGTAGATCCAAACCAGAAAATAAAAAAAAATATTTTTCCTGCGAAAGGAATATAATTGAAAAATAAATCGTACGCCATAACTTCGTTGCGTAATTGTTCGAACTGACGACAAAACTTGAAGCCTTTACGAAATAAAAAAGAAAACATTGACTTTGTTTTTATCATAAGATTGACAACTCCAGAAATAACTTGCGCAAAACAAGTCACGATATTTTCCGACGCAAGGCACGTACTTATTATTCCCGATAAAACTAGAATACGAAGAGGAGGAAACTTTAATCTCTAAACTTTGAACTACCGAAATAAACTTTTAACAGTTTTAACTCTCGGCCAGCGAAGAGCGAGGTGATTGAATGACAATGAGGCATTGAATTTGTGAATTGTCGATGGGATTTGATCTAGAACATCTCGAGGCTGTCGTCGTCCTCTGAGTTGTCATCCTCGTAGCCCCCCGGGATTGGCGCCTTCTTCGGATTCCACTGGGAACTTCCATTTCTGTGGAATCCTGGCGCCTTGAATCGTTCCCCATTGCTGTACAGCTGCGACTGACCTTCAGACTTGATCAGCTTTGCTGTGGTGTCCTTGACGGGGGTCACGAGGTCCACCTCTTCAACATTGAGATTCAGCTTCTAAAGCGAAAAAGCAAAAACATTAGGTTTTTTTTTACTGATGAAACATTAGGTTTTTTAATGATGTTTAAGGATATCCAAGTCTCTGGCTATTTTTTCTGTACTGAAAAAAAAAAACAGGTTTGTTTTACTGATGAAACATTAGGTTTTTTAGTGATGTTTAAGGATATCCAAGTCTCTGGGTATTTTTTCTGTAATGAGAAAAAAAAAAAAAAAAAAAAAAAAAAAAAAAAAAAAAAAAAAAAAAAAAAAAAAAAAAAAAAAAAAAAAAAAAAAAAAAAAAAAAAAAAAAAAAGTCAAACATTAGAGCTTTCATTTGAACCCCACTTGACCCCAAGTTTCCAGACATTTTACAATGATTTTATTATTTAAACTTTGCAACACCAAATTTCAATGTTGATATTGAACCGTTAGAAAACCTATTTTTTCTGTAGTGAAAAAAAAAAAACAGGTTTGCTTTACTGATGAAACATTAGGTTTTTTAGTGATGTTTGAGGATATCCAAGTCTCTGGGTATTTTTTCTGTAATGAAAAAAAAAAAAAAAAAAAAAAAGTCCAACATTAGAGCTTTCATTTGAACCCCACTTGACCCCAAGTTTCCAGACATTTTACAATGATTTTGTTATTTAAACTTTGCAAGTCTAAATTAGAATGTTGATATTGAACCGTTAGAAAACCTTTTAAGAATCTGAAAAAAAATTGGAAAGTTCATTTTTAGAGAAAGATTGATGGAATGATTTAAAAATTGCAATTTTTTGAGAATTACGAGCATTTTCTGTAAATAATTTCCGAATGCTTAAAAAATAATAAGGGATCGAGAAGGGAAATATTCGCAGGAAAAAAAATATTTCATGTAAAACAAATAGTGAAATAGTGACATAAAATAGTAAATACTAAATTTTCTGTTTCGTTGAAGTGAAATATCAAAAAGACATAAATAAATACTATTCGATCGACCAAAATAGTCAACTTGAAATATACATTTCAAATAGTATTTAATCGTCCTGAACCATTTGGAATAGTATTTCTATTTGATTTTCATAAAACAGTCGCCCTCTGCCTTTGAATAAACCAAGAGTGATACCTTAGGTGTCGTCAGATCAATTTCTTCAATAGCACCTGGCTGCATGTTTCCTGGTGTCATTACGCTCAATACTTTGGAAGACGTCGTGGGAAGAGGAGATCTGAGTGCCGTGGGACTCGTTGAACTGTCGTGACTCGGTTTGGATAACGATAGAGTCGAACTGGCAGCTGACCAACTGTCTTCAATGGGTACTGCCAGATTCTCAAGTACCAGTTGTTTTCCAACATTCAGATCCTATTCAACAAATAAACATGAATCACTGAATACACAAATCAATCGGCAAACCACGAGAGATCGACTGATTACCAAATTGTCATTCCTATCAAACAGATCGACACAAGGGATGGGGGATCCCTCCCTTCTTGACGTGCCCTGCCCTGAAGTTCGTTCTTTGAACCCACGGACTTTGGCAATTAATACTTTCCACTGGGCGGAGTGCACCAACTCATTAAATCTGTCGCATGCCTCTTGACTCCATTCTTCATCCCTGCGAAATTGAAGGAATAATTGGGAGATGAAGATGCAAAATTGCCACTGAATTGAATATTGCAAGCAAAATCCGTAGCGAAGCGGTAAAAAGTGGATTTTGACTATTGGGGGGATTCTTCAATGAATATCTCCGGATCTAAGGCAGATGGCTCAATTTTTGTCATAACCTTTTTTGTAGAGCGGATGAAGATCTACAATAAAGGTTCTTACGAAAATTTCTCTATCTCCCTCAGATTCAGAGATATCTCTCGAAAACTCGGTTTGGTACAGACCGCAGGTCAAGGGGGCCAAAAAGGGTCATATGAATTATAATAAAGGTCAGAATAATCACGAGGGTCAGATTAAGGGTCACAAGGGTGTAAATAAGGGTCATGGGGGTCAATGGAGCTCTCTCTATATTATCAAGATTCAAATCGACTCCTGATAATGACAATTTGGTTCTCAAAATTAACACCAAAATTAAAGGTTCGGAAATGAAGGGTCGCAAGGGCCAGAATAAGGGTCAAGGGGAGTCAAAATAAGAGTCATAAGAGTTGTAATAAGCGCCAGAATAATCACAAAGGGTTACGAGGATCAGATTAAGGGTCACAAGGGCCTAAAGAAAAGAAAATATTGAGTTTTGGAGAAACTACTCGACTCAATTCACGGAAGTTCGGAAATGAAGGGTCACAAGGGCCAGAATAACGGTCAAGGGGAGTCAAAATAAGAGTCATAAGAGTTATAATAAGCGCCAGAATAATAACAAAGGGCCACGAGGATCAGATTAAGGGTCACAAGGGCCTAAGGGCCGTGACGGTAAAAATAAGGGTCATGGGAGTCATATGGGGCTCTCTCTATATTATTAAGATCCAAATCGACTCCTGATAATGACAATTTGGTTCTCAAAATTAACACCAAAATTAAAGGTTCGGAAATGAAGGGTCGCAAGGGCCAGAATAAGGGTCAAGGGGAGTCAAAATACGAGTCATAAAAGTTATAATAAGCACCAGAATAATAACAAGTGCCACGAGAATCAGATTAAGGGTCACAAGGGCCCGATAAGGGTCAAGGGGGGCCAAAATAAGGGCCACATGGGGGGTTGACGAGCGAAGCGAGCAGGGGGCGTAGCTTTAAATCAAAACACAAGTCTATCAAATGATTCAATTAATTATTGAGAAATGGATTCGCCCCGTGAGATTAACAACTCCATGCAAAACGTAAAAGCCCTCTCAATCACAGTTCAATCACTATCGGCTGACGGGGGAATAAACTTCGTCACCGCAGGCTTAATGAATAATGCATACAAGATTTCCCCGGTGAATAAACCACAATCCAGTAAATCCTCCAGGTGCCTTAGGACGCAAATCGCCAGCGCTTCTCTCACCGCATTAATTATCAGGTACGGTTACATCGAGATTCTCCGCAGTTTCTGCAGTCCCACGATGAGATCTGTTGTGGATGACTTCCGGTAATAGTAAGTATCGTCACGACTTTATGATCAGTTTATTTTCGAATGCCTCGACATGCCCACCAGATTCCCAAGTGCGCGCGCCCACATCAATGGCTTTTTTTTTTTTTTTTTTTTTTTTTTTTTTTTTTTTTTTTTTTTTTTTTTTTTTTTTTTTTTTTTTTTTTTTTTTTTTTTTTTTTTTTTTTTTTTTTTTTTTTTTTTTTTTTTTTTTTTTTTTTTTTTTTTTTTTTTTTTTTTTTTTTTTTTTTTTTTTTTTTTTTTTTTTTTTTTTTTTTTTTTTTTTTTTTTTTTTTTTTTTTTTTTTTTTTTTTTTTTTTTTTTTTTTTTTTTTTTTTTTTTTTTTTTTTTTTTTTTTTTTTTTTTTTTTTTTTTTTTTTTTTTTTTTTTTTTTTTTTTTTTTTTTTTTTTTTTTTTTTTTTTTTTTTTTTTTTTTTTTTTTTTTTTTTTTTTTTTTTTTTTTTTTTTTTTTTTTTTTTTTTTTTTTTTTTTTTTTTTTTTTTTTTTTTTTTTTTTTTTTTTTTTTTTTTTTTTTTTTTTTTTTTTTTTTTTTTTTTTTTTTTTTTTTTTTTTTTTTTTTTTTTTTTTTTTTTTTTTTTTTTTTTTTTTTTTTTTTTTTTTTTTTTTTTTTTTTTTTTTTTTTTTTTTTTTTTTTTTTTTTTTTTTTTTTTTTTTTTTTTTTTTTTTTTTTTTTTTTTTTTTTTTTTTTTTTTTTTTTTTTTTTTTTTTTTTTTTTTTTTTTTTTTTTTTTTTTTTTTTTTTTTTTTTTTTTTTTTTTTTTTTTTTTTTTTTTTTTTTTTTTTTTTTTTTTTTTTTTTTTTTTTTTTTTTTTTTTTTTTTTTTTTTTTTTTTTTTTTTTTTTTTTTTTTTTTTTTTTTTTTTTTTTTTTTTTTTTTTTTGGCCTCACATGCGAAAGGTTCCGAGTTCGACTCCCGGCCGGGTAGAATGGTGCGATCTAACCATTTAAAGTCTTGATCATCCTCGCAGTATACCCTAACCGGCTCGAAGCGATGTAAAATGACGATTAAAAAAAAATCGCGCATTTTAATTGCAATTTCATTGAGTTTAGCTGTTCAGGCTCAACGATATCCCGAATATAGCTTCGGTGTTTCAATTGTTCCAATGATCGCATTAATCCTGACGAATAGATCGACGCATATAGGTAACACGAGGCAAGCTATTCCATTTATAAAGTACGCGTACGACACTGGGGCGATACGTGCCAGAGAAAAACAAGAAATTTAACAAAGAGGGACACAGACCTCTCGAACGAACTCAGTCGTGTCTTTGTATCGGTATCGGTAACAAGACCCTTCTGGGGCCTCCGAAAAATTAATTTCATTCGATCATATTTTTTCATTGCAAAAATGGATAATCACTCTTCATCTATTATTCTAAAACCAGAGTAATCCGGAATAAATGTTTGCACGAGCAACATTTGTCGAATGGATGACTAAATATTATTTTATTCAGTTGTGAATCATCGTGACTGGAAAAATCAATAGACTTCTGTGCAATTTACCACTGACAATCTGTCACACGTACGCGGTAATTAATATCCAGTGTGCAATTAATCTCGGATTGGCTTATCGATCCCTCGTCATCGTTAATTTCACGTGAGGTAAGTCAAGGACTAGTGTTCCAGACTGGGGTTTAACGTGTGGTAATTCAACGTGTTGGGAATGATGATCGATTCTGGGAGGATGCACACGCGATTGATAATTCATATTCATTCAGCCCCCCTTTTAAAATCGTGGATTGATGCAATTGAGGAACTACAGAAATTCCCGAAATACGGGAGAACAGACCGTTGGAATCTGTTGGTTGCACGCCAGCGGAATTGTATCACAAATGAGACAATGATTTACGACTCCACGAACAGCAGCCGACGAAAGCCTCTTCACATCTCTCTATATTATAAAAATGAAAAATCGACTTCTGGTAATAAAAATTTGGCACTCAAAATTAAGACTCGAGAATTAAGGGTCCCAAGGATTAAAATCAGCGGTATTAGGGTCAGAGTGAGGGGCATGAGGGCAGAATAAGGATCATGAGGGTCCGATTAAGGGTCGTGAGAGTGAGAAAAAGGGTCATAAGGATCAAAATAGGGTCATGAGGGCAGAATAAGGATCATGAGGGCTAGAATAAGGGTTGTGAGAGTTAGAAAAGGGGTCACAAGGACCAAAATAGGGCCATGAGGGCAGAATAAGGATCGTGAGACTGAGAAAAAGGGTCACAAGGATCAAAATAGGGTCATGAGGGCAGAATAAGGATCATGAGGGTCCGATTAAGGGTCGTGAGAGTGAGAAAAAGGGTCACAAGGACCAAAATAGGGTCATGAGGGCTAGAATAAGGGTCGTGAGAGTGAGAACAAGGGTCACAAGGACCAAAATAGGGTCATGAGGGCTAGAATAAGGGTCGTGAGAGTGAGAACAAGGGTCACAAGGACCAAAATAGGGTCATGAGGGCTAGAATAAGGGTCGTGAGAGTTAGAAAAAGGGTCACAAGGATCAAAATAGGGTCATGAGGGCAGAATAAGGATCATGAGGGTCAGAATAAGGGGCGTGAGAGTTAGAAAAAGGGTCACAAGGATCAAAATAGGGTTATGAGGGCTGAATAAGGATCATGAGAGTTAGAAAACGAGTCACAATGATCAAAACAGGGTCATAAGAAACAGAATAAGGGTCACGAGGGTCAGAATAATGGTCACAAGGGTCCGATAAGAGTCATGAGAGTTAGAAAAAGGGTCATGAGGATCAAAATAGGGTCATAAGGATCAGAATAAGGGCGCGAGGGTAAAAATAAGAGTCATTAGGGTCAGAATCAGGGTCATAAGGGACAGAATAAGGGTCACGAGGGTCAGATTAAGAGTCATGAGTTAGAAAAAAAGACACGAGGGTCAAAATAAGGGTTACAAGGGTTATAATGAGGGTCAGATTAAGGATCACAAAGGTCAGATTAAGCGTCTAAATAAGGGCCATGGGGTCAGAAACTAAGGATCACGAGGGTTATAGTGAGGGTCAGATTAAGGGTCTAAATAAGGGCCATGGGATCAAAAACTACGGGTCACCAGGGTCAAAATAAGGGTCAGGTTAAGGGTCATAAGGCGTATAATGAGGGTCAGAATACGGATCATGACCGCCATACACGGATTATGTGTAGGTCATACAGGGTCATATAGTTAATCAACAAAATGTCACAAAATCCACAAGAAAATAAAAAATCACTCATTTAACTTCCATTTGAACCCGAAAACTCCTAACTTTAATTCACATTCGCAGTATCCCCTAACCGGGTCGAAGCGGTGTAAAATAACAATAAAAAAAAACTTTAATTCACCGACCAAAAAAATGATATCGTGCAGACACTTTCAGCGATAGGCACGAAAATTAAGTTGGTTAATTTTCCGCGTGCCAGTTGCCTCACACAAACCCCCTCCAAAATTATGATTCCACTTGCTTGTTTCTGCGCATTCCCCGTGATCAATTGATGAATTAATGAGTGAATGACTGAAAACATGAGTGAATGTTTCCACCTTCACCGCATTTTTGCACCAAGGCCGATGGAAAGTGGGGGATAATGAACCTTCTCTATTACAGAAGAGCGTTAGAGTGATTCTGATACTCTCGACATGGAACTGCTCGTCCCAACGGTCTCGGACATTGTCTTCAAGTACTCATGGCCCATCAAGAATTACAAGAAAACAGTTGCCAAGAAGACTTCCATTGACAGTCCCACCTTCGATCTTAATGTCAATGGGATACGGAGTTCGTGGAGTCTGTCGATTAGGTTCTGGAAGGGCCCAGAAGGCAAGTATCCACTGAATCCGGAGAACAGCGGATTTAATAAATTGACAATTCGCAGGGAAGAGGATCACAAATCCAGTGGTTTTGTGCTTAAACATGCTCAGCTGCTCCATTGAGGAGGTCGAGCAGGCTAAAATACGATTTCAATTCGCTGTTTTTAACGCTAATGTCAATCACTGGGAGTACTGTCAAGTCAGCAGAACAATTCTTGAACTCAAAACAACGTCTGACATTATTTCACTGGGGTACAGGGACCTCTCGATTGTTGATCGGCATTATAAGAGGAATGGGGAGGTCTCGGTCATGGTGAAAATACAGATTATTCAGTGTGAAATTGAGAAGAACAGTCTGGCACAGGTAAAGTTTGGGGAATTGAGGTAATTAGCGCAAGGGAATGGAATTAATATGAGGTATTCCACGCCAAATGAGCCGACCGTTGACCCTCACTCTCTTGGACATTGATGACGATTTTTTCTACGATTCGCGGGGTTCAAATACTATCTCTCAAATTTTTTCACAATTTTTCGACGGCCCAGTTTAGGGATATGATTTTTTTTTTCCGCTTTTTTTTAATAACTCGAGTTCTATTCATCCGATTTTGAGTTATTAAGCGTCGAAATTTTTCATTTTTTACTGCCTATAAGAATGTTTTGAGTACAATTTTTTTTCGATCTCTAGATGCTCATAATAACGATTTTTCGAAAAAAAAAGTTGAAAAAGTTGAATTTTGCAAATTATGTCACTTTATTTGTTTTATTTTTTTCAGTAATTCTTATTATCAAAACAAGTATTTTGAGGTATCATAAGAGTTGGGCATCTTCCTGGATCTATTTTATTTTCAATTTTTTCCTTTCGAAATTTCGCAAATTTGGTCAAAACGCCCCAAGAGGGTGACGGTGAAATACCTCATATTCAACCGTCGATAACTCGAGATCGGCTGAGTGAAATTTAAAAATTTTATTTCCACATTAAAGATATTTTTTCAGGCTTCAAAATGACCCCCGATTGATCGAAATTGTGTCGTTTAATCCGGAGATATCGACGATTAACGAGGAAGCTTTCTACTGATTCCTCCAGACCCATTGGGATAAAAATCTCAGAAATTCGAGAATTCACGGAATTTAATTTTCAGGACATGGCAAGATTATTGAAGCACCCCAAGTCCGCAGATACGAAGTTGACCTGCGGTGGTGGCACAGCCCACACTGAAATTCCAGTGCACGCAAGCGTCATTGCGGCGAGGAGTGACGTATTAGCTGATATGATTGCACCAGTGGTACAAAATGACAATCAGCCGAGCTCTCATCAAGGCCAGAGAGATGCCGAGAAGAATGAGACGAATGTATGAAGTGGCATGAGATTTTCCAGTTGATGCGATCGTTTCGTAATATTTCGACTAAAGCTGGCATGTTTTGCTGAATTGAGTGTTGCCCTCAGCAGGGATAGCCATATTCATAAATTATAATTACCGTTAAATTATTAAGTAGCGAATTCGCTAATATCACTCTTAAATTTTAATTGTTGGAGTGATCATCAATTTAAAATATTCAACTTCCGAATTATTCATTAATCAGTAATTTAGTTAGGGAGATTGACGATTATTTGGATAATCGAAAATCCCTTTTAAGAAATTTAGTATTATTTACTTGATAAAAAATTTACAGTTCGATATTACCAAATATTTAATTATTTATTGTAATAAATAATTACAATAAATAATTATTTAAATATAATAATAATAAGATATTTATTTATTGTAAATAAATTATTCATAATTAAATAATTTATTACAATAAATAATTGAATAATTATACACAATAAATACTATAAATATTGAATTATTTATAATTAATTCATCATCAACTGAAAACTGAGATTACCAATGATTTTACTATTTTTAAATATCGATTGATGGCCATCCCTGGCCCTCAGAAATCAAATAATGCATTTATACCATTTACTTCGCCGAATACATGACGATTATTTTCGCTTTGGTTGTTGTTATTTTAGATTTATCTAGATCAAAATGATTTTTCCAGCCGCCAGCATAATGACAAATATTTCTCCTACTTCTCCAGGCCATTCTGCGGTTCTCAGCGATTTTACTCTCCAATTCCATTAAAAACACAAATCTTCACTACTTGCCGACGTTTCGAGCGGTATATCCACTCCCCATCAGGGCAATTTATTCATTTTTTTTTTCATTTTTATTTTTTTTCATCTACAAAAAATTTAAAAAAAATCTTATTACTATATCTCCATACAGAGACATTAAAGAGAGATTTAGATTTTGTGAATGAAAACAGGTAAATTGTGTTATAAAAAAAAAAAAAAAAAAAAAAAAAAAAAAAAA
>NW_021680352.1:931661-1004014 GCF_001412515.2 Diachasma alloeum
AGAGATTTAGATTCTGTGAATGAAAACAGGTAAATTGTGTTTAAAAAAAAAAACATTACAGACAAAACATTACAGAGAGATTTAGATTCTGTGAATGAAAACGGGTAAATTGTGTTTAAAAAAAAAAAAAAAAAAAACTACAGAGAGATTTAGATTCTGTGAATGAAAACAAGTAAATTGACTCTGTATGGAGATATGGTAATAAGAATTTTTTATAAATTTTTTGTAGATAAAAATGAATAAATTGCCGTGATGAGGAGTGGACATACCGCTCGAAACGTCGGCAAGTAGTGAAGATTTGTTTTTAATTGAATGGGAGAGTAAAATCGCTGAGAACCGCAAAATGGCCTGGAGAAGTAGGAGGACTATTTGGATTTATTTAGTTGCTTCTGCACGAGTGTTTTGTTGAGATAAAGAGAACAGAGGCGATGGTATTGATTTAATCCCCTCAGATGCCCTATCAGTACACCCTGGACTTGACAGATCTCTCGCATGAGTTGACTGAGGAGTTGTTGAGATACGTTTACAGCGATCACGTGGATAATTTAGATACTCTCGCGAGTCAACTGCTGTCTGTGGCTGAGAGATTTCGTCTGAAGGGTGAGGAATTCAGAAATAACGTAATATGGGAGGGCAAAGAGACCCCAGTACTAACGGAAATTGTCGACAGGTTTGAAGGAACTCTGTGAGAGAAATCTCATCGAAACCCTGACCCCGGAAAACGTCGCGTCACTTCTCCTCATGGCTGACGAGTTCAATTGTGATGCCCTGAAACGAGCGGGACTGGCTTATTGCGAGGAGAATGCCATGAACATCAACAAGAGCTTCGCCTGGAAGATCATGGAGCAGGTGAACCCTGAGTTGTTTCACGAGGCCTGCGAGGCTGGCATTGGGGGGTCGCAGTCCAGCAACATGGACGACAGCGAATTGAGCAATTGATGGGGCTATTCCCATGTTTAAATTTGTATTATTTATTTTATCGTTAATAAAATTGATGGAAGTGACGAAAACGGTGGGGATTATCAGCCTGGGGCGATGGTGATAATTATTGATGGAATTTAATCTGCCATTTTTATGTGATAAAAGTGTGATTGAAAAATTCTCCAAAATATTACAACTTTTTTCAAAGAGCCTTTTCCGTAATAAATGTCTCTGTGGGAAAAGATTTACGAAATCAGTCTTCCCCCTGCATGATATTGGGTGACAATCCGCCATTTGTCACCGTAAATCAGATACATTTGTCAATTTCTTGTTATTCAACTTATTCTGAATATAAATGAAAAATGCTCTTTGAAAAAATTAAGAATTTCTTCTACTTTTTTTTGATTATTCATTCATAATTTTTCAAAACTTCTGCATGATGCAGGACTCAATTGACAATTTCAGATGACGAAAGATGAAAAAAAAACATCTGGATAACGTTCGAAAGATAGTGCACCCGGGACTTAAGTCGACTTATCTCTTGGTTAAGTTTTTGAAGAATATCTCCGAATTTAAAGGAGATGATAAAATTTTCCTAATAACCTTTTTTCTCCAGCAAATTGAGTGCTACGAGAAAAGTCTGAGCAAAAATTTTACCTTCTCCCTTAGATTCCGAGATATTCACTAAAAACTGGCCAATTGTCAAAATCGGCTCAAACTGCTTCACCACTTCGCTGCTGAATTAATTTGGGAAGAAGAAGAATAAAGAGCGTAATTTTCAGACTCCAAAATGAAATGATTTATCGATCGTGCCTTGACAGTCATAAGAAACTGAAAATGGCAAAAATGTAGAGGAGAATCTCACTCACTTGGGCTTCACGTTGGCCAGTGAGAATTCAATTGCCTGGAAACGAAGGCTCAGGAAGTCTGTTCGAAGCTCGAGGATATCAGTGACATTTATCACCGCATGCTCACCATAATCGAGGAAGAATACCTCGTACTGGCCATTACCGACGAACGACGTGATCTCTGCTCGGTACCAGCAGTTGTCGAAGGTAAGTCTAGCTGCTACTGTTTCACCCTCTGAAATCTGCCCCAGGGGAGGCGTTTTTTTCGAAAATTTATGATAATAATCGGTTGAAATTCTCTCAAGTTTGTTTCTGAATGAAAGAAAATTGCTTTTAATAACGAGAATAATTCGAGTCTTACGTGGATGAGAGTATGAAGCTCTCGACTCTCGTCGTTATTGTAGTAGTCAGTCATGGCTTTGACCAGATCATCAAGTGCCAGAGTACCAGGCCCCACTACCTGCACCCAGAATTCACTTGGAGAGTCTGTTGCACTCACATAAACTTCTTTCGTGCCCTCTACAACATTTCAGAATTTTTTTCGTTGTAAGAAGATTTTTTCTCACATCTCCAGTATTAAATAAAACGAAAAAAAATTGTGTTTAAACGGAGTAAAGATCAATTACACGGATTAATCTTGCCTTTCAATTATTAAGAGGTCATTAAAAAGAAGAAAAATTTGTGTTTTTAGGAATATTTACCATGAAGTTCATGAGCTTCTCCAGAGGCCACTTGACTCTCATTCGGTTCGGCGGTAGTAGCAGGGCTTCTGGGGGGAATTTTCTTCCTTAGAAATGGTGAAGACTGTCTCAGCTTGATCTTCTCCTCCATGTCGTTGAAATCTCGGAGATTCTCCTGGATTTCATTTAGAGCTGTTGCAATCTGCTCAGCTGTTCCCTTTATAATCACTCGTCTTTTGGCATCTGAAAAAAAATTCCAAACAGAAATTTAAGGAATTGAAATATCGAAGATCAGGCGAAATTTTCCAAGATCTAATTTCTGTAAAAATTTTCTTTTCTTAATTCAACGAGTGGGCGAATTTCGAGGAAATAATTGCCCAAATTTCAATGATTCGAACTTCAATTTTCATGAATCAATTTTTTCGAAATAAAAAAACACAAAATTAAAGGAAATTTTTAAAAATATTACTTTGAGTTTGAAATAATTTTTTCTGCTTTTGGAGTCTTATGAAATAAAAATGATAATTATATCTGGAATTCAAAGAAAATTTAAGTTTCATTTTTTAATGTATCGAGATTGAGAACAAAAATTGAATGAAATTAAAACTTCATTTAATTGGACTGATAAAATTTTTTAAACACATATTTTTGTCGTAAATTGTTTATTTAAAATAAAAATTCATAATTAACGAATATAATATGAATGAAATAATAATTATTTGTGCCGTTGGGTCTTAATAAAATAAAAATGAGAATAAAAATTCCACTTCGAATTCAACTAAAATTTAAATTTCATAATTTAATTGGGCTGAACGACTAATAAAATTATTTAAACCCATATTTTTGTCGTGAATTGTTTTTTTAAAATAAAAATTCATAATCAATGAATATAATATAAGTGAAATAATAATTATTTGTGCCGTTGGGTCTTAATAAAATAAAAATGAGAATAAAAATTCCACTTCGAATTCAACTAAAATTTAAATTTCATAATTTAATTGGGCTGAACGATGAATAAAATTATTTAAACTCATATTTTTGTCGTAAATTGTTTTTTTTTAATAAAAATTCATAATTAATGAATATAATATGAATGAAATAATAATTATTTGTGCCGTTGGGTCTTTATAAAATAAAAACGAGAATAAAAATTCCATTTGGAATTCAACTAAAATTTAAATTTCATAATTTAATTGGGCTGAACGACGAATAAAATTATTTAAACTCATATTTTTGTCGTAAATTGTTTTTTTTTAATAAAAATTCATAATTAATGAATATAATATGAATGAAATAATAATTATTTGTGCCGTTGGGTCTTAATAAAATAAAAATGAGAATAAAAATTCCATTTGGAATTCAAATGAAATTAAAATTCCACAATTTAATTCATCAAGATCGAGAGATCATTGGGATAAATACCTGGATCACGAGAGTAGGCCTTCTCCATAATGATTTTAGCATTGCTGTAGGACTGGATGACTTCCACTCTCCTATTGCCAAGTAAAGAGAGGCAGAATTTCTGGGGCGCCAGCATTTCGTAAACCTCGATGACTGGCTGATCGTCGATGATGCTCTGGATCAACTGTTCTGCCAGTCTAGTCTCCTCTATCGTCCCTCGAATGTAGCAGATTCGATGGGCCTCCTGAAGCACGTCTTCACTGAAGTGAATTTTCGTCGAGGTCTTGCCCTCGATGTCCTTCACTGTGCTTCCACCGCGACCTATTATCACTGGGACTGAGGCCTTTGGCACTTTCATTTCCACCGTTCGAAGGAGCTTCCTGGGACGCGACCGTATGCTCTTGTGGTTCTCCTCATCCTTGAGAAAAAAAATAACAAATGCAATTGAAAGAGGTAAAGTGAACCAAATTAAATCCTCGATATCTCACGAACAAATGGAGCGATTTGGACGATTCAAATTTCATTGTAAAGCCCGAAAAAATATCTTCAAAATGAAAAAAAAATCGTCCAATTTCACTCTGCCAATCTCGAGGAATCGGCAATTGAAAAAAAGTTAATTTTATCATTCCCCTGATTAATCACCTCTTGCCCCTTCAACTCGTTTGTAATTAATTAATAATAAATAAACGAATGAAAAATCAATTGTTTCTTCTCAATCTTACCTGTTTGTACAACAAATATAACACCCCGACGCAGACGCCAGTCAACGAGATTCCAATCACAAGCGGCAGAGCAATTTGTCTCGAAACCCACTTCATTTTGCTCCTATCAAAACACCAATTATCGAATAAGTAAACAGAACGTTGAAATAAACGAATGGGCAGACTCAGTCATGATGTAATTTCCACTCTATAACCTCAAAGCCTAAACAGTACCGATTTTCCCTGTTTTATCCGGTGAAGTTGAGTAGTTTTGTCGTGAGAAGAGATGTAATTACTCACGATTATGAAAACGGCCTTTGATTAATGTTCCTGGAGTGATATTCAAGGTGAACGCAAACTAAACTATTTCAGAACATTTCGTACTACGGTGGCTTTCGAATGTACAGTGCTGCCAATACTGCGGCTCGATTCTCGATGCGCGCCTTCCAACGGTTTTTTTTTCCTTTATTTCGCCTCCGGTTTTATATTTGTAAAAACAACGAGGATTCGTCGAGATCAAAACCTTTTTTTTAAATATTTCTATTCACAACTACGACAGGATATTATTTACCGTTCTTTACATAATTATGTAAAATTAAAGACAACATTATGTAAATAACGGTAAATAATGTAATAATATTTACATAATTTTTAAATTAAATAACAAAAAAAAAATTTAATGGATAAATTAAATTTATTGAATTTTTAATTTTACATAATTATGTGAATATTATTACATTATTTACAGTTATTTACATAAAAAAACAGGTATCCCTAGATCACATCCAGAGTTGACTCTGATGGGTTTGTTTAAACAATGGAGTGGTAGTGATGCAACGACCGAGTTTAGAAGCTGACGCCAGCCGTCTCGGGTTCAAATACATCGAGCCAACGGGTGTTTTTTTTTTTCTCTATTTTTTTTCACCGGAGGACTCCTGCGGTATGTCAACAACGCACTCCGGTATCTTTTTCTTCGAATCGCTCGAGACTGCCCGAGGATTTTATTTCGACGGTTGTCGGTCATTTATTTATGAGGAAGTTAAATTTTTGAGAAAAAACGATTCGCTTTTAATAAATTGTCATTAATGAAAATTAACTAGCCCACGCACTCTTGTATATAAGATTTGAACTGGCTAAATACTATTTCAAATATTTATGACTGATTTATATATATATATATACCTGTAATAATAGTAATAACAATAATAATAAGAATGAAATATCAAATAACTATTTTATTTCAATGTCAAAAAGAAATATGAATGAATACTATTTGATCACCCAAAATAGTCAACTTGAAATACACATTTCAAATAGTATTTCCTACTCAACCATGTGGCATAGTATTTTTATTTTTTATTTTTAACGGAATTCGTCGCAAGAAACTTGCGATTGGCCATCGCCCGAGGGCCTTCAGCCTGGTATTTACAAGTTACATATGTACAATGTGTAGAACGCAGAAAATAAGCGAAAAGATAACAATAAGTAATTCAGTATTCAATTGGTTGTTAGCATTATATGCTTAAGATGGAGAAATAAAATGTTTGACATTGTCTTGGATGATGTGGCATAGTATTTCTACTCGACTTTCATAAGGCTCTGACTGGCAGGTCACGCCTCATCATAGAATAAACCCCCCCACTGCTGCTGTTCCCCTGATAGGATCTAAGCAATTCTGCTTACACATAACTTTGACACGCAGGGAAAACACGGAATATCCGACCGCCACACGTGTTCCACAATCGCAACGCGTGGCCGCACTCTGCTCCCCTGTTAGAAAAAATATCGACTGCTCAGTTCAATACCTGTTTTACTTTCCTTGTAGAAGCCATCGGCATAAGTCATTTCAGTTCCTGCGAGGCACGAGAAGTCTGAATAGTTTCAAGTTATCTGCTCACCAAGAGCATTANAAAAAAAAAAAAAAAAAAAAAAAAAAAAAAAAAAAAAAAATCAGATATCTCTCGCTGACGTCATTCGTGTCTTCACAGACAGAAACTATTCATTTCGCAATTTCACAATTCCACAATTGCCAATCATTCTCACGCATTGCGCATTTTCAGCGAGCGAAACATCGCGATTTGACAATAAAATAGTATTCTAAACTCTTCCAATATCCCATGATTTTTTCCAATTATTGTTGCGAAAAAATGTTGTGAACCTCTACAATAGTCAATCCATTGTCAACGGCTCCTGCTTCCCTGTTACTCGACGTTTCGAAATGCCTCTGAAGCGTTACAATTCACCCAGAAACTCCAAACTCGGTGTAGTAAGCTACCCAGTAGATGGACGAGTTACTTTTGGACAGGAAATTACGGAAAAAAATACTGAAATATTAATTGTTGCTTTGAATTTTCATTGCCTATTGTGATTCTCAACCCCCGAATGGCGATTTTTTTTCGATCAATTACTAAATTTTTTTTTTTTCAATTATTAAAAAACAAACGTCCATCTACACTGGGCGGTTTTCTTAGACGTCCATCTACTGGGCAATTTACCCTACAATACTCATATTACGCAGGCTCTATTACGCCGTTACGCGTAACTCAGTGTACTTTATTTCAAAGTTAATGCCGTCTAAAAGCTTCCTGTCGATACATAAATTCCTGATGTTGTGAACGACGATTGTCGTCAATTCGAGTCCTCTCTAACGTTATAATTACGCTTCCCCGGGGGATCAATAGCGGTCTTATGACACCTCACGTTGACAAATCATCGTCATTTCGAGACCAAATCGTCGCAAATGATTTTTCCGTCCCGCAGACAGGAGTGAACCGTCTCCGCAACGGCGATTGGTTTTTTTTTTTTTTTTTTTTTTTTTTTTTTTTTTTTTTTTTTTTTTTTTTTTTTTTTTTTTTTTTTTTTTTTTTTTTTTTTTTTTTTTTTTTTTTTTTTTTTTTTTTTTTTTTTTTTTTTTTTTTTTTTTTTTTTTTTTTTTTTTTTTTTTTTTTTTTTTTTTTTTTTTTTTTTTTTTTTTTTTTTTTTTTTTTTTTTTTTTTTTTTTTTTTTTTTTTTTTTTTTTTTTTTTTTTTTTTTTTTTTTTTTTTTTTTTTTTTTTTTTTTTTTTTTTTTTTTTTTTTTTTTTTTTTTTTTTTTTTTTTTTTTTTTTTTTTTTTTTTTTTTTTTTTTTTTTTTTTTTTTTTTTTTTTTTTTTTTTTTTTTTTTTTTTTTTTTTTTTTTTTTTTTTTTTTTTTTTTTTTTTTTTTTTTTTTTTTTTTTTTTTTTTTTTTTTTTTTTTTTTTTTTTTTTTTTTTTTTTTTTTTTTTTTTTTTTTTTTTTTTTTTTTTTTTTTTTTTTTTTNTTTTTTTTTTTTTTTTTTTTTTTTTTTTTGTTTAGTGTCACGTGGAGGGAGACGACATCCGCTGGGTCAAATGGACATGAACTTGTCCGTCACTCGGAGAAAAGTAACGTCTTTTATCATCAGAATAGCAGGAGGACGCAGAGGTGGCAGCGCTCTGGCGCGCCTCCCGCAACGGTTGGGTTTCCGCTTGATCTAGAGAATCTGTAATGGGTTGGAAACATTCTTAAGGTGCTTCGGCTGTTGATCCGCGGGGAGTGACACGGAAGGGGGTCTTTTGTTCGCGAGCCCTGATTCAATCGCTGAGCACGATATTTTCCAATTTTCAAGTGACTATTTGAGTGGGCGCTTGAACATTTTTTGAATAGTGATTCTAGTTATCAGATTGATTGATTTTTTTCTCATCACCTGCGGGTGTCAAATAATTTTTATTGGATGTTATTCTAATTATCGAAATAATATTGAAATGCGTCTCGAGTTGGTAAACCTGTCGAGTGTTTTCTCTCTCTCAGTTTCATGGTCCAACCCATAGCTTTCCCACCATGCCCACTGACATTCGAATCACGCGCCTGCGCGTAAGGGCGCAATTGCCCCCGAAACTCATAATTTTCCGAATCATTTGTTCAAATAACTTTCTTATGAAATCGGAAATAAATCTGAAACTTATACGTGTTCTCAGGAAAAATTTGATTTATTAGCCACTAGTTTTTCCTTAAGTTTTTTTTTTTTTTTTTTTTTTTTTTTTTTTTTTTTTTTTTTTTTTTTTTTTTTTTTTTTTTTTTTTTTTTTTTTTTTTTTTTTTTTTTTTTTTTTTTTTTTTTTTTTTTTTTTTTTTTTTTTTTTTTTTTTTTTTTTTTTTTTTTTTTTTTTTTTTTTTTTTTTTTTTTTTTTTTTNTTTTTTTTTTTTTTTTTTTTTTTTTTTTTTTTTTTACTGCGCCCGGTGGCTTGGCGCAGTGGGTAAGTTCGTTGCCTCACATGCGAAAGGTTCCGAGTTCAAATCCCGGCCGGGTAGAATGGGGCGATCTAACCATTTAAAGTCTTAATCATCGCAGTAAACCCTAACCGGGTCGAAGCGATGTAAAATAACGATTAAAAAAAAAAAAAAAAATTGGCTGCCATGGACATTTCCCTAATTGAGAGTAGGGTAACCTCGAAGGTTACAGCTGGAGGGCTTACAAAAACATCAAATTTTTTTTTTTTTTTTTTTTTTGAAATTGAGATCTCGAAAAAATGTGGAAAAATTCTCAACGATGCAGCAGACTTGGAAATTTCTCCCATGAATTTTTGTGTTGGAGGCCACCGGAAATATTTTTTCGGGATGTTTCACGGGGCATTGACCCTCGAAAACAAAAGTCTGCGGTAATTTTGGGGAGTTATCGCCGCGGTTTTTCCGTGAGTGCGCCTGCGCACGGGATCCCGTTCATATTTCTAACATTCGGTATAAAAGGCTCTAGCGAAGCGCTCGCAATTAGTTTGTTTTTGTGATAGAGGGTTTGTCGGGGGATTTATCGCTCAGTATTATGTCGGTGGTCGAAGCGATCATGTCGAGGCCGAAGGTTCTCGTTACCAGTTGCGATACCCCGAAAACGGGAATCAAGCTGCTCGGCGTCACGTAAGACTTCATCTGCTAGATTATTATTAGATGTTCATTAACGCTCGGTTGAGGTTTCCAACGCGATCTATGACGTAGCCATTTTCAATTGCGGGTGTGATTGCGCCGAGGAAGAGATTTCATCTTTCATTCTTTGAGAATTAAAGACTAGGAATTCGGTTTTGGAGCGGACGAACGGGGAATTTTCGTTTGAATTTTTTAAATTTACTGGGGAATTCCGTGGAAATTCAAATGAGTTTTGAGATTTTATTCATTTTGTTCAGTCATTATTTAGATTTCTGTTAGATACGCATTAGCGTTCGGTGGATATCTGAAATTCCATCCGTGACCTTGGGGTTTTCAATTTTCATTTTTGTTAGGAATTCAGGAAAATTGAGGTTTTTGTATTTAATCGGTAGAAAAGAATTTATCATAGTTTGACATTAGGAATTTATTTTGAATTGCGGGTGTGATTGCGCCGAGGAAGAGATTCCATCTTTCATTCTTTGAGAATTAAAGACTAGGAATTCGGTTTTGGAGCGGACGAACGGGGAATTTTCGTTTGAATTTTTTTAATTTACTGGGGAATTCCGTGGAAATTCAAATGAGTTTTGAGATTGAGATTTTATTCATTTTGTTCAGTCATTATTTAGATTTCTGTTAGACACGCATTAGCGTTCGATGGATATCTGAAATTCCATCGGTGACCTTGGGGTTTTCAATTTTCATTTTTGTTAGGAATTCAGGAAAATTGAGGTTTTTGTATTTAATCGATAGAAAAGCTTTTATCATGATTTGACATTGAGAATTTATTTAGAAAATTCATGGAATTTCAAAGCATGAGAATTTTGAAGAAACAATTCACTGAAATTTGGTAATTTCCAAACTATTTTGTCAGTATATGTTGTATTGATGTTGTTTTTTTGAAATAATAATAATTCTTTTCAGTAAAATATAACGATAGTTTTTTTTTATGGTTTACGTCAATTCTAACTACTGTCCAGTTTTCAATAAATATCTCGGAATCTAAGGGAGACAGCCCATTTTTTGTCAAGACCTTTTTTGTAGCCCTCAATTCGCTCTACAAAAAAGGTCCTTACGACGATTCCGTTATCCCCCTTAGATTCGGAGATATCCCTCGAAAACCCAGCGAAGAGCCAAGTCGACTTGAATAATTTAAAAATTAGGATTATTCTGAATCATTAGGGCAATCAGTCTCGTTCATCTGATTGTTATAATTATTTCCAGATGTGATGTTACTATTTTGCCATACGTCTCACCCACCCAAGAGCAAGTATTCGCGGCTCTCCCCGGGCACGATGCTGTATTCCTCTCTGGACACGTCAACGTCAATTCTGAGTTCCTCGATATCGCTGGTACGAACACTGTTCTATTTTGATTTTTCAAGATAAATAGGCTCTTGTGTTTATCTGGCACTTCAAACGACTTCGTGGCTTTCAAATGATAACGAAAAATCTTTCTGCGAAGGTCCCAATCTCAAGGTTATTTCGACAATGTCAGCTGGCTACGATCACCTGGATGTCCCCGAAATCAAGAAGCGGGGAATCCAGGTTGGACATACGCCCCAGGTTCTCAGTGCTGCGGTCGCCGAGATCGCGGTCATGCTCATGCTGAATGCGGCCAGACGGGCGCACGAGGGTCGCACTCTTCTTGAAGAGTAATACAATTTTTTAATCTTTTTTTCGAAATTAATTATTTGTTTTTTTATGGATTTTTGGAGGGAATTGAGGAAACGTAAATCGCATTTTGGAATTAATTTTTTAATAGTAAATTGATTAATTAATTAATTAATTGATAATTAATTTTATCAATTTTTTTTATTAATTTCCCAATTTTTCAACGATATTTTGTTATAGATAAATTACTTTTTAGGCTGTTTTTGTAGGAAGACAGCAGAAAATATTGGAGCAATAGATTTTATTTTTTTTATTTTTTTATGGAAATAAAAAAAATCTTGATAGAATTTCTCAGTCATTTCCTCAGAATTTCCTCCAATTTTATCGCATCTCTTGTTCATTTTTCTATTCAACATCTTTCCTAGAACATTTTGAAAAGAATTTCTTGAAATAATACAGAAAATATTGGACCAACAGATTTTTATTTTTTATGTTGAATGGAAATTTAAAAAATCCTGATAGAATTTCCCAGTGATTTCCTCAGGATTTCCTTTAATTTTATCGTCTCTCTAGTCTATTTTCCTAGTCTACATCTTGCCTAGGAAATTTTGAAAAGAATTTCTTGAAACAACACATAAAATATTGGACCCACAGATTTTTATTTTTTTATTTTTTTATGGAAATAAATAAATCTTGATAGGATTTCCCAGTGACTTCCTCAGAATTTCCTCCAATTTTATCGTATCTCTTGTTCATTTTTCAATTCGACATCTTCCCTAGAAAATTTTGAAAAGAATTTCTTGAAACAACACAGAAAATATTGTACCCACAGATTTTTATTTTTTTGTTTTTATGGAAATTAAAAAAATCTTGATGGAATTTCCCAGTGATTTCCACAGAATTTCCTCCAATTTTCGTATCTCTTGTTCATTTTTCAATTCGACATCTTTCCTAGAAAATTTTGAAAACAATTTCTTGAAATAATACAGAAAATATTGGACCCACAGATTTTTATTTTTTTATTTTTTTATGGAAATAAATAAATCTTGATAGAATTTCCCAGTCATTTCCACAGAATTTCCTCCAATTTTATCGCATCTCTTGTTCATTTTTCTATTCAACATCTTTCCTAGAAAATTTTGAAAACAATTTCTTGAAATAATACAGAAAATATTGGACCCACAGATTTTTATTTTTTTATGTTTTTATGGAAATAAAAAAAATCTTGATGGAATTTCCCAGTGATTTCCTCCAATTTTATCGTACCTCTTGTTCATTTTTCTCTTCGCCATCTTCCCTACAAAATTTTGCAAGCAAATGTCTCCCCCACAAACTCATTTTGAATAGAATTTTCCAACGAAAATCTAATTTCCAAAATAATTCCCCAGTGATTTCCCCGGCCTTCCTCCAATGTTTTTCACACCCCCCTTATCTTAAACTTAAACATGAATTCTTCCAGAGGAATGACCGAAAGTGGTCCCCAGTGGCTCCTGGGTCGCGACCTGCGTGGTTCGACAGTGGGAATAGTCGGTCTAGGAGGCATCGGCCAAGAGGCCGTGAAGCGTCTGGCGGGTTTTGCAGTTCGAAAATTCCTGTACACCGGCCACAGCCCGAAGAAGGCTGGCGACGAGCTGGGGGCTGAGTTCGTCTCCCTCGACGACATCCTCGAGCTGAGTGACTTCATCGTCGTGGCGGTGCCCCTGACAAACGAGACGAGGGGATTGTTCGACGACGTGGCATTAAAAAAAATGAAGAAAACCGCGGTTCTCGTGAATGTCGGGCGCGGGGCGGTTGTCAAAACGAGTTCTCTGCTGAAAGCACTCAAGGAGAGGACTATATTCGCTGCGGGGATGGACGTCATTGACCCCGAGCCCCTGCCAAAAGACCACGAACTGCTGAAACTTCCGAATTTTGAGATTGTGCCACATCTGGGTTCAGCCACTGTCAAAACGAGGGAGGAAATGTCGGCTGTTGCCGCGCAGAATATACTGGACGCTCTGGGGGGTCAACCCTTGGCCTATGCCCTCTAGAATTATCGACGAATGACACTCTCTAGGAACGTGGGGGAAAAGACTTGACTTTTTTGTAAAAAATTAAAATTAACTTGATTTTCGATGAAAACAAAAACTGATTTCAATCGCCGATTTCTCCGGATTGAACTACACGATTTTGACGAGTCGGCGCTCATTTTGAAGACACTTTTTCGAGCTTCGAAATGAAAAAAAAATCACTGAGATTCGCCCAGCCGATCTCGAGTTATTGACGATTAAACTGGACCGGTTTTATCTGGTGAACAGTTGGACGGTATTTTTCGTGATTGAGTAGGTTCAATATCTCCCGACTCAGCGATGCGATTTGAATGAGTCAGGGCTCATTTTGAAGCCTGAAAAAAAATCTTCAAAATGAATGAAAAATGTTTGAATTTCACTCTGCCGATCTCGAGTTATTCGTTGCGGAAAATCGAGGGTGTTGATTTTCGTCAGTATTCCAAAGGTGTGAAAGTATTATTGTAAATTATGATATACTTGCATTTTTAATAATATTCTTTCAATATACAGATAAACAATCTTACGAATAGTCTTGAAAATTATTCTCTTTATACATCCATTGTAAAATTTATATAATGGTTTGATATCGATTCACCTGTCCTGTTCACTTCCAATGAAGAATATTTAATTCTCTGTTTCATCCAGATTATTGATGATTTCGTAGGCTTGATTGACAGCTCTCTCCCCTATTTTCAACGATTGACTCGGTGTAACTCACGCTCGATAAAAGTTCGGTCGTGATCAGCCTCGATTTGCGGTAGAAAATCACATTCGCTTTTTTATTTGTTTAGTTTAGTTTTTTCACAAGGATTTTATCACCCGTAGTGAACGACGGGTAACCATCAGGCTTCCACGACAGCGTTTTTCAGATTACTGAGGATCGGATCGATGCGGCTCTCCAGGGAGAGGATGTGTCCTGTGTTGCAGCCGTGAGACGCTATGAAACTCACGACCAGAGGTAGTTTGTTCATCTGCACCACCTGAAAAGTGATTTTTCTGCGATAACAACTAATGATTGAGGGAAAATTCGTCGGTTTTCATGTGCAGACGATGGAGGAAAGAATAATAGTATTTTATTTGAAATAGGCGTTGACAATTCATTTATTTCAATTTGTCAGTTGAAATGGGAGAAATAAATTGAAGTGATTTGAAAAATTATGAGAATGAAGTTGTTTATTATGTGAATAATTAAAAAATCGCAGTGATTGATTGTGAAAAATGTGATTTACAATGAATAAGTGATGAAAATTTCATAAACGATGTCGATTTTATCATTTTACAAGACTATTTTATTTTATATTCTAAGAGGATAAAATAATATTTCATTTACTTTGTCATCTCAGTTAAATTTAGTGAGAAAAATTAATGAATAAAGTTGAAAATATTAAAAATTCAATTCGATTCTATTAAAATAAGAAATGAAATTGTGTTTTATATGAAATCCTTAACATTTATTTATCAATTCACTCTTTGGATTAAATTGAGCCCAAAAAAACTGATGAATAAAAGTCTCAAAGATAATAAAAATGGAGTAATTATCATATAATTAATAAAAATGAATGATTGATGTCTGACAATACATAAAGACAATGCACAATTTAATGATTCAATTTTAATTATTTTTCATTAGTAGTCATTAGTTCAAAGTCATTATATTAATTCATCTACTTCATCTTCTGAATTAAATTTAGTAAGAAAAATTAATGAATAAAGTTGAAAATATTAAAAATTCAATTCAATTCTATTAAAATAAGAAATGAAATTGTGTTTTACATGAAATCCTTAACATTTATTTATCAATTGCCCCTCTGGATTAAATTGAGACCAAAAAACTCATGAATGAGATTCTCAAAGATAACAAAAATAAGGTTTTTAAGAGAATAAAATTCACAAAATAAAGTCATTAAGTGAATAAAATTCCCAAAGATAATAAAACTAAAGTAATTACCATGCAATTGGTAAAAATGATGATGGCTTTACCTGATAACTACTGTACATACAAATAATAGTCTTGTTCTTCCCAAGTCCCAGTTTGCTCCCCTGATCAGTTGCCATTCCAAATGTTGACAAGAAACTCGCCCTCATGGCCAACTCCGGTGCCTTATCGCTAGCCACCGATACCACTGGCACACCGTCACGATCTGTTATCAGTATGCTGTGGAGACCCTCGACACTAGTCAACAGCTGATGCAAAAATTTCTTGAGGTCCTGAAAGGAGCAATAGTTAACCTCAATTTCCTGATCCCCCAACGAGTCCCAATTCCACTTCGCAGCTGTGATAATTCACTCACCAGAGTCGCAGTCATATTGTCTATTTATTCTGGACTGACAGTTGTCGTTTGACAGAGGACGACTTTGACTGAGAATGAGAGTTGAATCGCTCGTCTGTCAGTCGCACATTTTCCGGGAGTCAGAGCAGCTCTTCTACTCCATAACAACGAGATCAGGAATCGACGAGGGACTGGTTATTTTAGCACGCCTTAAATTCCATAGAAAATATTTATGAAGCTTTTTTTCGCATTCAAATAACAATGTTTATCACTGGAGACTGGTAACTGGTGATAACACCATTTCAGTGCTCAGACTGTAGTGCAGTGGGAGAATATTTTTGGATGGGAAGGTACTTGAAACAGTGGCGCCTCTATAACGCGGGATATCGGGATTATTTTTAATACTAAATAAATTCAGTACTCAATTTTTTGTTTGGGGTATTCTCTCTTTTGGTAAAACCAAATAGTGAAATAAAATAGTAAATACTATTTCATTTTCTGTTTCGTTGAAATTAAACATCAAATAACTATTTTATTTCAATTTCAAAGACATAAGAAAATAAATACTATTTGATCGACCAAAATAGTCAACTTAAAATATATATTTCAAATAGTATTTCATCGTACTGAACTATTTGGAATAGTATTTCTATTTGATTTTCATAAAATAGTGCCCAGTTCTGTGATTATGTCACCGCGAGAAATCAATGAAGGTGACAAGGGATAGAAAATGGAAATATTCGTGGAAAAAAAATATTTCATGTAAAACCAAATAGTGAAATAGTGAAATAAAATAGTAAATACTATTTAATTTTCTGTTTCGTTGAAATTAAACATCAAATAACTATTTTATTTCAATTTCAAAGACATAAGAAAATAAATACTATTTGATCGACCAAAATAGTCAACATGAAATGTATATTTCAAATAGTATTTCATCGTACTGAACTATTTGGAATAGTATTTCTATTTGATTTTCATAAAATAGTGCCCAGTTCTGTGATTATGTCACCGCGAGAAATCAATGAAGGTGACAAGGGATAGAAAATGGAAATATTCGTGGAAAAAAAATATTTCATGTAAAACCAAATAGTGAAATAGTGAAATAAAATAGTAAATACTATTTAATTTTCTGTTTCGTTGAAATTAAACATCAAATAACTATTTTATTTCAATTTCAAAGACATAAGAAAATAAATACTATTTGATCGACCAAAATAGTCAACATGAAATGTATATTTCAAATAGTATTTCATCGTACTGAACTATTTGGAATAGTATTTCTATTTGATTTTCATAAAATAGTGCCCAGTTCTGTGATTATGTCACCGCGAGAAATCAATGAAAGTGACAAGGGATAAAAAATGGAAATATTCGTGGAAAAAAAATATTTCATGTAAAATCAAATAGTGAAATAGTGAAATAAAATAGTAAATACTATTTCATTTTCTGTTTCGTTGAAATTAAACATCAAATAACTATTTTATTTCAATTTCAAAGACAAAAAAATAAATACTATTTGATCGACCAAAATAGTCAACTTAAAATATATATTTCAAATAGTATTTCATCGTACTGAACTATTTGGAATAGTATTTCTATTTGATCTTCAAAAAATATTGTTCAGCTCTGAAAAATCGTGCAAAATAGTCGAAAATTACAAAATAATATTTATTCTTCAAATATCAATGAACCATAATTATCAATTACTTCACAGAATACATACGACAACAAACGAGATAATTATCACAAGGAGTTGAAAAAAAATGGGCGATGACCGTGATGAGTCGAATTAGCTCTGGGCGGATTCATCCTCGGGTGTTGTCGAAACTGCGGGTGAGCCGAGGGTGGACTCCATCGAGCAGCCGCCCATGGCGAACATTTTCGGTATGTCCTGTCCATAGTAGATTTTCGCGATCTTGGACAGGCCCTCGTACTTCTTCAGCTCCAGAAATTCTTTCGACAGGAGGAGGCGATTGGCCTCCGCCTGCCTCTTCATCTGATAGTGATCAGCGTCAGAGCGACTCTTCTGCCTCGCCAGATGCATCTCGTCCTCGATCGCTGCCATTCGCTGCAGCGATTCTTTCTCCATTATCTTCTGGTTGTACTGGATTTGGGCAACTTGGGACTCCTTCTCTGCCTCGATTATCGCTTTTTTACGATCAGTCTCAGCGTCTTTCTCCACGACTTTTTGGTGCTGAATGGAAATTAGAAGTTTTGTTTTTTCTCCTTCCCTGAAATTGGCATTAATGAGAAATTAAAATCTCTTGATCAATTCTCTGAAAACTGAAATTTGAGAACTTAAGGCTCGGGTGTACTATCTTTCGAGTGTTACCTAGATTTTTTTCATCTTTCGTAATCCAAAATTGTCAATTGAGTGGTACATCACGTAGAAATTCCCAAAAATTATCATAGAATGATAAAAAAATAGAAAAAATTCAGAACTTTTTCAAAGAGCGTTTTTAATTGAGATTCAGAAGGAGAAGAAACGAATTTTTGAGGTCAAAAATTTCTTTCAGGGAAATAATGAGAGAAAAAATATGAATCCAACTCACATGAGCTCATAATTCTTCCTGATAGTCTCTGGTATTTTTGGTTTAGTGACTCTAACAGCCTGTATACTCAGACCAGGCGCAAGTTCGTTCAAATCTCTCTGTAACGCAGTCTTCAGATTCTCGTCAATCTGATCGAACAGGTCAATGTAGACCTCGTGCAGTGTGTGCACTGAGCAAAATTGATTCAACTCGTGGTGAACCTTGTTGAATATGAGGGTACGATCGTAGTCGGCAGTGAAATTCTTCACCATACTGTGAACTGAAGAATGAAAATCAATCAATAATTTTGTCACTGATACTTCTGAAGGATTCCTCACCTGCACTGGGATCAAGAACGTTGACGACTTCTATTCGGTCGAAGTAAATCATCACTCCACCGCTCGTTCCACAGGGGACATTCTTCACTTCATCAGTTTGAAGTGTCACTTGGACTGAGCGGAAGGTCGTGAGGAGGGGAATCATCATGTGGAATCCAGGACTGCTGACTGAGGGTAAGAGTGCTCCGCCCTGTAATCAGCAATATTTTCGGAGTCAACGATGAGATTTGGATGACTCACGTCTCACTTTAAAGTTTAAAAAATACTCTTCAAAATTAAAAAAAAAATCGGGAAATTGTGTGTGAAAATCGTAAATTATCTCATTTTGAAGTTTAAAAAATTATCTTCAAAATGAAAAAAAAAATTGTGAAATTGTGTGTGACAATCGTAAATTATCTCATTTTGAAGTTTAAAAAATTATCTTCAAAATTAAAAAAAAAATCGTGAAATTGTGTGTGAAAATCGTAAATTATCTGATTTTAAAGTTTAAAAAATCAGCTTCAAAAAGAAAAAAAAATCGTGAAGTCGTGTGTGAAAATAGTAAATTATTTGAGTTTAAAGTTAAAAAATGATCTTCAAAATGAAAAAAAAATTGTGAAATTTAACTCAGCCCATCCCAAGTGAATCAAGGTAAATTAACCTGTTTCGTGACCTCTCTATATTGTAAAAATCTAAATCGACTTCTGGTGATCAAAAATTTGGTACTCAGAATTAAGGGTCAAAATAAGGGTCACGAGGGTAAATATGAGGGTTATAAGGGTCATAATAAGGGGCATGCGTCAAAATAGCGGCCATAAAGTCAGAATAAGGGTCAAGAGAGCGAAAATAAGGCTCATGAGGGTCAAAATAAGGGTCACGAAGGTAAATATGAAGGTCATAAGGGTCATAATAAGGATCATGCGTCAAAATAGCGGCCATAAAGTCAGAATAAGGGTCAAAAGAGCCCAAATAAGACTCATGAGGGTCAAAATAAGGGTCACGAGGGTAAATATGAGGGTTATAAGGGTCATGCGTCAAAATAGCGGCCATAAAGTCAGAATAAGGGTCAAAAGAGCCCAAATAAGACTCATGAGGGTCAAAATAAGGGTCACGAGGGTAAATATGAGGGTTATAAGGGTCATGCGTCAAAATAGCGGCCATAAAGTCAGAATAAGGGTCAAAAGAGCCCAAATAAGACTCATGAGGGTCAAAATAAGGGTCACGAGGGTAAATATGAGGGTTATAAGGGTCATAATAAGGGTCATGCGTCAAAATAGCGGCCATAAAGTCAGAATAAGGGTCACGAGGGTTAAAATAAGATTCATGAGGGTCAAAATAAGGGTCACGAGGGTAAATATGAAGGTCATAAGGGTCATAATAAGGGTCATGCGTCAAAGTAGCGGCCATAAAGTCAGAATAAGGGTCGCGAGGGCCAAAATAAGACTCATGAGGGTCAAAATAAGGGTCACGAGGGTAAATATGAGGGTTATAAGGGTCATAATAAGGGTCATGCGTCAAAATAGCGGCCATAAAGTCAGAATAAGGGTCACGAGGGTTAAAATAAGATTCATGAGGGTCAAAATAAGGGTCACGAGGGTAAATATGAAGGTCATAAGGGTCATAATAAGGGTCATGCGTCAAAGTAGCGGCCATAAAGTCAGAATAAGGGTCGCGAGGGCCAAAATAAGACTCATGAGGGTCAAAATAAGGGTCACGAGGGTAAATATGAGGGTTATAAGGGTCATAATAAGGGTCATGCGTCAAAATAGCGGCCATAAAGTCAGAATAAGGGTCACGAGGGCCAAAATAAGATTCATGAGGGTCATATTAAGGGTCATAAATAAATCATTAAAATTCATTCTGCCAATCTCCAGTTATTGGCGACTAAATACGTCCCGAAATAGCGTATTTTCACGATTCTCAGAGGACTGAAATACCAATCAACTCGCTGTTGTTTACATACCCTGAAGTAAACTCCCACGTGTCCCTCCTCGATTCGATGAATGGAGAAGTTGAAGACCACAGCGAGACCAATCAGCATGCAAATACCGACTACACTCTGGTCAATCATGTTTTTCTACTCTAAATAAATCACGAAATATCCTCAATCTGCAGGTTATGATTGACGAAAGTCATGGAATTTACTGGGGCTCGTTTGTTATACCTCTTCAGAAAGAAAAATAAAATAATAAGGCTAACGTGCCGACTAGTGGTGAACAGTGTTATCGAGACGATGCTCTCCTCGATATCACATTTCTGATGTTAACGACGGAATTGCGAACAACAACCAGTCGCCACTGCACAGACACCACTACTGACTGGGCTTCACACTCTTTCATGGCGCGCCGACTCTGGCTTGCGTCTCTGGGTCTGTGTTTGGTATCAGGTGTGCGTAGAACGTTCCTATACTATTTACTGAAGATGAAAGAAATGTGAAGTTGTTTTATATCGAAATATCTCGAAACTGCCTTCGTGTCAATATGTGACACGAAGTTATTCACAAAAAACACACGCGGCATTTTCAAATTCTTCAGTGACAGAATTTCAAATTCTTCAGTGGTAAATTTTTTTTCACGTCATATGTATATAATATATATATTTCACATGTATATATATCATCGGTGAAATTAATAAATTCTGTCCTTTTATGGAGACCGATTATTTAAAAAAATTTAAGATAATTAATTGAAAATGAAAAATTTTTTGTAGATTCTTTTACTCTACTTCGCTATTCACTTCAATCATTAGTCGAATTCTCTTTGATTCATTATCAATATTTATAAGGTATTCATGGGAAAATGAAATTTAATGAATTCCATTTCTTCATTTCAACAAATGAATACATCAGCGCGCGCGAGAGCGCGCGTATAGATCTTGTCCTATTTTACTAAAGATGAAAGAAACGTGAAGTTGTTTTATATCGAAATATCTCGAAACTGCCTGACCGCCAATCCTTAATTCTGATTGGTCAATATGTGACACGAAGTTATTCACAAAAAAAACACGCGGCATTTTCAAATTCTTCAGTGGTAAATTTTTTTTCACGTCATATATATATATAATATATATATTTCACATGTATATATATCATCGGTGAAATTAATTGAAAATGAAAAATTTTTTGTAGATTCTTTTACTCTACTTCGCTATTCGCTTCAATCATTAGTCGAATTCTCTTTGATTCATTATCAATATTTATAAGGTAATCATGAGAAAATGAAATTTAATGAATTCCATTTCTTCATTTCAACAAATGAATAGATCAAGTTGAAGAAGAATTGTCGTTCGTTTTTATAAATTAAAATTTTGAAAATTCATTATTTAACACAGGGTCTTATGTGAAAAACGCTAAATTTGACACAGCTCGGGTTAAAACAGAGATTAAACTCTAATTTTTTTCCTAAAAACTAGAAAAAAATGATAAAAAATATTGGCACCTGTTAGATAACGATTTATCGTTTAGTTTCTTTTATTATTAACCGGGGGGGGGGGGTTAATTGATGGTAAAATTTTTGGGGGTTTAATTACTTCATTTTTTACAAGTGAAACTAGTCGATTTCGGGGCAGGCGGAAGAGACTTTACGTCCTCCAAATTCTGACGAAGTGTTTTATATTCCTGAAGCGCTCTTTTCGCTAACAGTCCTTCGGGGGTGGTCGCAGGTTCAAGGAGGAGCATCGACAGCGCCTTCTTCAGGTGCCTCGCGGCCTCCTCCAGACGAACTGCCAATTCTTCTGACGATATCTCTCGGGACGTGTAGGCGCGATTCGATAGAATGACCATTGGAAGATGCATTTCGTACAGCATAATTCCTAGTGATTAAAATTCCCAGTTAAATTGACCTTCTCAGAGATCTAGATGTCTCCACGACGATTGGAAATCACTACCTTTCAGTCTCGAAATTCCGGGCTCAACAATCTCCAGAACCTCCACGAATTCTCTACACAGTTCTAACATTCTCTGAAGGATTTGTTTCTGGGGACGTAAACTCGCCATTTCCTTTCTATAAATTGCCAACAATTTTTGTTTCAGATTCAGTAATAGTGAATGGTGGGGGTGGAACGTACGAGTTAGGCTCTTGATCAATTCCTCCAAGTCCTAAAAAAATGAGGGATTTAGGAAAGAAAAAAAAATTTATCGATAAAAAAATGGAAATTAAAAAAATTAAATACAATTAATCTATTTTTCTGCTGTCATTCCAGAATTTTTCCTCAAAAATTGACATTCAGACTAGCATTAGCAGTGGAATGATCAAAAAAATTAAATAAAAATTAAATTTAATTAATTATCTAGTTGACTAATTAAATTTAAATTAATAAATCAATTAATCGATTAATTAATTAAAATGAAAATGATGAATTTTTCTGCTGTGACCTGAAAATTTTTATTTTAATCAATCAATTAATTCATTAATCAATTAATTAATCGATTAATCAATCAATTAATCAATTAATCAAATTTTCCCTCAAAAATTGACCTTCAGACTAGCATTAGCAGTGGAATGATAAAAAAAATTAATAAAAAAAAATTAATTAATCAATTAATTAATTAAATTTAATTAATCAGTAATTAATCAATTGGTCAATTAATCGATTAATTAATTAAAATGAAATGGATGAATTTTTCTGCTGTCACCCGAAAATTTTCCCTAAAAATTGACCCTCCGACGAACCTTAGCCCTCGAATGATCGCTTTTTATAATCTTCCACTGCGCCAAATCCAATGTACTCCTGACAAGTTTCCCGGAGTACGATCTCCCACAATAACCGCAAATCCAATTTCTCTTCCGAACAAATGGATTCCCAACGTCCGGATCTTCAACCCCCAGGAATCCCTCCCTGCACCGAGGGCACAAAATCGAACTGAGATGCGCCCCGAGTTCCTCGGGATCCCGGCACATCGCGCAATTGCAATTGAAGTACTTCCCCTCCCGAAGGAACGCGCGTCTCTCAAGAGTCCCCAGCAAGGAAGAGGTGTAATTGAAGAGGATGGGCGCGCCTTTGTCGATAGAAAGACTAGCGTAAACTGTTAAATTGAAATCGTCGTCGACAGTCAAGTGAGTGTTTCCCCTGCAGTCGTGAGCCATGAGGGCAGCCTTGGGATAGAGTCCCCGGAGGGGGGAATTCTCGAGAGTTCCTGGGGATCGGAGCTCGAAGGAGTTGACGTCGACGATTCCGCAGATCCTTTGGAGGACGTTGTCGGCATTTTCCGCCAGCCCCAGCCGCCTCAGGACGTCGACGACGGTCTCCTGGCGATCCTGCCAGACTCGCGTGTCCTTCCGGTCTTCCAGGTGGGCCTCCAGGCCCATTAGCGCCCGCCAGGAGTCGCCGTCCGCTTCCTGGAGGAGCCACAGACGCAGCGGGAAGATGATCCCCCGGAATTCGGGCCAGTCGAGGTCCCTCAGGTGTCGAGATCCCTTGAATGCTGCGCATTCTGGGGGCGTGTGGAGACCTCGACGAGCTTCACATGGGGAACTGCAGAAGATCGCGGTTCCACAGGTCTTGCAGTGGAACCTGAGCAGGAGTGGGAGGTTTGGGATTGTCCGCTGGCAGCCGAAGCATAATAAATTGTCGTTGAAGACTGCGGGACCCACTGCCAGCGGCTTCTCGCGGAGAATCACTTCGCCAGGGGACAGCTGCTTGCCCGCTATCAGATACCTTCGCGCACGAAAAAATTTGACCCTCGTCACCTGACGCGAACTTGCGACTCTGGTCACCTCCGCGGGGAGTTGCCGCCGTGTTATTTAGGCTCCAGCGTTGCCGAATTCAGTCTACACTGCCCGCGCGCGTTTAACGAGTTTCCAGCAACGTCGCGCAACGGACAATTTCATTTAACACGGGAAAAAATTGCTCAACTGTTGGAAATGATTTTTTTTCTCCCAGAATTTGGGATGTAATGTTAAAAAAACAATACTAAAATTTTCCAGATACTTTAGTTGACGAATTCAAATTTTTTCGGATTTTTCCGGTCAACCGGCCGGTGACAAGACGAAAAAAACGACGCGTTGCGGCAATTCCTCGCATGGTGACCAATCTAGGGGTAATGGGAAAACCTATCGAATTCGTTGGGAAATTCTATTGAATTTCTATTAAACTTTTTAGTAGTTTTTCGCTGATTCTATTGACATGTTCAAATTTTCTAATTTTTTTCATTCTATTTTTTTTTCTTCTCATCAAGAAAATCAAACGAAAAAATTTGGAAAATTTGAGCCGAGGAAATTCTATAGAAAATATCTCAACAGAATAAGTAATCTAGAAAAATTGAATTCTATTGAATTTTTCTACTGAATATTTTCCATTGAACATTTCAATAGAATCGGCCAAAAACTAATAGAACAGGTCAATAGAAATTCAACAGAATTTTCTAACGAATTCAATAGGTTTTTCTTCATTCTATTTTTCTTTTCTTCTCATCAAGTTTTTTCACACGTGAATTAAAACATCATTGCGATATGTTGGGGCAGGAAGTGCTGGACTTTTGAGCTCACCTTCCGAGTTGACCTGAAGAAGCCTCCTCGTACTTCTGAATCTCATTCTCAATTTCTTTGATGAGCATTGTGAATGCTTCTACAATAAAAGAGACGGGGGATGGCACTGACGATCGCACAACTCGGTGAGGAATATATTTAGAAACTCACTGGTGGTTCCTTCGGCTCTAGTACATGCCGAAAACTATTCTAAATTTAGAATAAATGCAGAGGTCCTCACATCGATGAGTTTCATGTGTTATATTCAATCTTGAAAAGTTCTTAATATTTTTATTATCATCAGGAGGCGTCGTGATTAGAAACGAAAATTAGGAAATGGGGGAGAATTTTCGCGCCGTGAAGAGTAGCTTGAAAAATTTGTTCATTTCCTAGGAACTGCCTGGAACGAGTTGAAGATCGATCTGAGGGGGATAAATAATTCTAACGAATGTTCGAAAATGCAAGGTGGTGCATAGGCGCCGCCATCTTGCTTGCATAGCCCCCCCCCCTCTGTTGGCAGGGGCTTCAAAGATGGCGGCGCTCTCACCTCGTATTTTCAAATATTTTTAAAAATTATTTATTCTCCTCTGATCACCTTCAACTCGCGTCATCCTGTTCCTCTAAAATGAACCAATTTTTTAAGCCATTGTCCAAATTTTTCCGTGCCTTTTTGACTGAGAATTCATGGCTCGAGGAATTCACACACTTCAATATTTTTTTCCTACTCACAAAATCTTGTTGGGAGGGGAGGGGATGTAGAAATCGGTGTGCTTTTCTCGAAAATTTCCGTTGGATGAGTCAATTTATTCAATTAAAAAAGGTGCAGAGAATGCAAATAACGAACAATGCCGCTTGAAAAATTTGTTCATTTCCTAGGAATTGCAGAGAACGAGTTGAAGATCGATCTGAGGGGGATAAATAATTCTAACAAATGTTCGAAAATGCGAGGTGGTGCACAGGCGCCGCCATCTTGCTTGCATAGCCCCTCCCTCTGTTGGCAGGGGCTTCAAAGATGGCGGCGCTCTCACCTCGTATTTTCAAATATTTTTAAAAATTATTTATTCTCCTCTGATCACCCTTAACTCGCGTCATCCTGTTCCTCTAAAATGAACCAATTTTTTAAGCCATTGTCCAAATTTTTCCGTGTCTTTTTGACTGAGAATTAATGGCTCGAAGAATTCACACACTTCAATATTTTTTTCCTACTCACAAAATCTTGTTGGGAGGGGAGGGGAGGTAGAAATCGGTGTGCTTTTCTCGAAAATTTTCTTTGGATCAGTCAATTTATTCAATTAAAAAAGGTACAGAGAATGCAAATAACGAACAATGCCGATTGATTCATAAATCTCTGATCGACTGGTCGAGCTGAGTCAAAGCCTCCCTGGCGCCAGCCCCAATCTGTCCCTCCATGGAGTCCAAAGGCTCGAGACTGAGGATGGTGGCGGCTTCTTTGAGGACATTAGCAGCCTCAGTCATCTTGGATTTGAGGGCCGCATCATCAATGACCCCGGCATTCCACTGGGACTTGGCCAGGAAGAGAAGTGGCGCGTGAAGTTCATACAGAGTCATTCCCCGTATTCTCGTTAATCCGGGCTCAACGACATCGAGAACCTGGAGGAGAAGCCTGCACATGTCCACCTTGTGCTCGAGAACAATGTCCGGTAGATCGTCGAGATTGTACTCCTCCACTCGTCCGTACAGCTGCGATAACGAGTGCCTGAAACAGAGGTTCACGTATGAAAAAATTCAATAGAATTTGCTAGAACATTCTATTGGAATTCTATGGGGTTTCTATAGGGTTTCCATTGGAATTCTATTGAGAAATTCTATTTGTGTAGAATCAGCGCAAAAAACAAATAGAATTTTTCAATAGAATTCCACGAGAAATCCTATAGAAATGCCACAGAATTCCTGTAGAATTCCAATAGAATTTTCTAGTGAATTCGCTAGGATTTCTATTGAATTCTTTCAGCTGCGGTAACGATTGCCTGAAACAGAGGTTCACGTATGAAAAAATTCTATTGGAATTCTATAGGAATTTTTCAATAGAATTCCACAAGAAATCCTATAAAAACGCCATAGAATTCCTGTAGAATTCCAATAGAATTTTCTAGTGAATTCGCTAGGATTTCTATTGAATTCTTTCAGCTGCGGTAACGAGTGCCTGAAACAGAGGTTCACGTATGAAAAAATTCTATTGGAATTCTATAGGAATTTTTCAATAGAATTCCACAAGAAATCCTATAAAAACGCCATAGAATTCCTGTAGAATTCCAATAGAATTTTCTAGTGAATTCGCTAGGATTTCTATTGAATTCTTTCAGCTGCGGTAACGAGTGCCTGAAACAGAGGTTCACGTATGAAAAAATTCTATTGGAATTCTATAGGAATTTTTCAATAGAATTCCACAAGAAATCCTATAAAAACGCCATAGAATTCCTGTAGAATTCCAATAGAATTTTCTAGTGAATTCGCTAGGATTTCTATTGAATTCTTTCAGCTGCGGTAACGAGTGCCTGAAACAGAGGTTCACGTACGAAAAAATTCAATAGAATTTGCGGGAAAATTCTATTGGAATTCTATAGGAATTCTATGGGGTTCCTATAGGGTTTCTATTGGAATTCTATTGAGAAATTCTATTTGTGTAGAATCAGCGCAAAAAACAAATAGAATTTTTCAATAGAATTCCACAAGAAATCCTATAGAAACGCCACAGAATTCCTGTAGAATTCCAATAGAATTTTCTAGTGAATTCGCTAGGATTTCTATTGAATTCTTTCAGCTGCGGTAACGATTGCCTGAAACAGAGGTTCACGTATGAAAAAATTCTATTGGAATTCTATAGGAATTTTTCAATAGAATTCCACAAGAAATCCTATAAAAACGCCATAGAATTCCTGTAGAATTCCAATAGAATTTTCTAGTGAATTCGCTAGGATTTCTATTGAATTCTTTCAGCTGCGGTAACGAGTGCCTGAAACAGAGGTTCACGTACGAAAAAATTCAATAGAATTTGCGGGAAAATTCTATTGGAATTCTATAGGAATTCTATGGGGTTCCTATAGGGTTTCTATTGGAATTCTATTGAGAAATTCTATTTGTGTAGAATCAGCGCAAAAAACAAATAGAATTTTTCAATAGAATTCCACAAGAAATCCTATAGAAACGCCACAGAATTCCTGTAGAATTCCAATAGAATTTTCTAGTGAATTCGCTAGGATTTCTATTGAATTCTTTCAGCTGCGATAGCAAGTGCCTGAAACAGAGGTTCACGTATGAAAAAATTCAATAGAATTTGCTAGAAAATTCTATTGGAATTCTATAGGAATTCCGTGGGGTTCCTATAGGATTTCTATTGGAATTCTATAGAAAAATTCTTTTTGTGTAAAATCAGCGCAAAAAACAAATAGAATTTTTCAGTAGAATTCCACAAGAAATCCTATAGAACCGCCACTGAATTCCTGTGGAATTCCAATAGAATTTTCTAGTGAATTCGCTAGGATTTCTATTGAATTCTTTCAGCTGCGATAGCAAGTGCCTGAAACAGAGGTTCACGTATGAAAAAATTCAATAGCACTTGCCAGAAAATTCTATTGGAATTCCACAGGAATTCAGTGGCGGTTCTATAGGATTTCTTGTGGAATTCTACTGAAAAATTCTATTTGTTTTTTGCGCTGATATTACACAAAAATAATTTTTCTATAGAATTCCAATAGAATTTTCTAGTGAATTCGCTAGGATTTCTATTGAATTCTTTCAGCTGCGATAGCAAGTGCCTGAAACAGAGGTTCACGTATGAAAAAATTCAATAGAATTTGCTAGAAAATTCTATTGGAATTCTATAGGAATTCCGTGGGGTTCCTATAGGATTTCTATTGGAATTCTACAGAAAAATTCTTTTTGTGTAAAATCAGCGCAAAAAACAAATAGAATTTTTCAGTAGAATTCCACAAGAAATCCTATAGAAATGCCACAGAATTCCTGTAGAATTCCAATAGAATTTTCTAGCGAATTCGCTACAATTTCTATTAAATTTTTTCAGCTGCGATAGCAAGTGCCTGAAACAGAGGTTCACGTATGAAAAAATTCAATAGAATTTCCTAGAAAATTCTATTGGAATTCTATAGGAATTCTATGAAGTTCCTATAGGATTTCTATTGGAATTCTATAGAAAAATTATTTTTGTGTAAAATCAGCGCAAAAAACAAATAGAATTTTTCAGTAGAATTCCACAAGAAATCCTATAGAAACGCCACAGAATTCCTGTAGAATTCAAATAGAATTTTCTAGCGAATTCGCTAGAATTTCTATTAAATTTTTTCAGGCGTGTTGCGGTCACTTACCTAGAAGGGGATTGAGTGTTAAGAGATGATAATTACCTTAGCATTGTGAGGAACGCGTGACGGGGGTGGAGAACGGAGTGGTATTTTTTTATTATGCTCTCTCTCTGGTGGATGGCGTCTGGGCCACAGTCACCTGTGATTGCCTCCACCGCCTCCACCTCGGAATTTATTATCTGGAGGACTTTCTTCACCGCTGCTCCACTCGTTGAGAATTCACAGTGGGTGCACTTCCACGTACTTTCGGGATCTGTAAGTGAATGTAGTATTGAAGTGTCTAAAAAAATATGATCTCATTTCGATTTTTGAGGGTTGAATTTCGAGTTGACCCTTTACTTGATAATTCAATGGAAAAACTTGGGGAATCCGCTAGAAAATTTTATTGGAATTCTATTAAAATTCTAGGGAATTCTCGTTAGAATTCTGGACACAGCCGATAGATTTCGATTTTTCTATATGAATACGAGAATACCTGGGCATGAATTTTCTATTTTTTTCACTCGGATCCTGTAATGCAAAATAAAACAAAATATAGCGGAGAAAACTTGAAAAAATTTCCAGAAAAATCAAAATCTTTCGACTTTATCCTATGAAATATCCAATAGAATTTGGGCAAAAAACAAATATAATTTCAACGAGAATTCATTATGAGAAGGAACGAAGAATGGAATGAAAAAAACTTGAAAAATTTGAGCGCAGGAAATTCTATAGAAAATATCTCAATAAATTGTATAGAAAAGTTGAATTCTATTGACGTTGACCATTTCAATAGAAATATAATAAAATTTTCTAACGAATTCGTTAGCTTTTTCTATTAAATTTTTTCATCCATGTGAGGGGGTAAGTGATATGAGGATGTGAAGGTACCTAAAGAGTCCAGTGAAACGACAACTCCATTATCACACTTGTTACACTTGAGAGAAGACATGTGTGTTCCAAGTTCCGTTGGATCAGAGCATCGGGGGCAGGCGCACTGGAAGTGCTTCCCCACGAGGAGATGCTCTTGTCTCAACATGGTCGGGAGGAGCGAGTGGGTGTAGCTTCCCAAGAGCTCCCCGTTCTTGGGGACTCGCACAGTCGTCCTGAGTCTCACCCTAATTGTTTATAACATTATAACTCGATAAATATTGGTTGTATCGGAAAAATGATAGTCTTTTTTTATTGCTGAAGGATGATGGATTCATATAAAAATGACATTTTTGCACAAAGTGCAATTTGCAACATGTTTGTTAATAAACAATATAAAAAGTTTATAAAAAAACTTATGGGTGTGAGGCGTATTGGAGAATCCCCTCACACCCCAATTCGTTGTCTCTTCGTCTGATGGTCTCACCCGTAGTCATCAGTCTGAACGCAGTGGCTAGTGTTAGAGACACAAGAATGATTCATGAGGGCGACTGTGGGGTACAGGGCCCTCGCCCCATACCCCCCAGCCGTCCTGATCTCGTGGCAATTGATCTCCAGAATTCCGCAGGCCGTTTGAATAGCTTCCTCCGAGAATCTGTCGAGCTTCAGCCGTTCTCGGATGAACTTGACGATGTTCGTGTCGTCGGTCTTCCACTGGGTCCCCTGGCTCCGCTTCTTATTGTGCGCCTCCATGTCCTTCACTTCTCGATTCCATCGCTCCGGGAATTTCTCGGACGCCAGGAGCAGTCTCAAGGGGGTGATGCACTCCAGCTGGGGGAGACCGTTCGGATTCTCCTCCTCCAATGCTTCTTTAACGTTGAACTTCTCCTTCGAAGCTTGGAGAATCTAGGGAGAGGAGAAAATACGCTGGGGATTATTTCCGGAGAATGGCGAACGGTGCCGCGGACGCGAGTAACGAAGGGTTAAAATTAAAAATTATTTCCGGGAAATTTGGTAGGGGGAATCAGTGAAAGCGCGAAGACATACGGGGCACTCGTATTCCTTGTGTTGCGCAGCATTCTCGCAGGTCTCGTTACACACTGGCCAGTGACATTTGGAGCACAGGGGGGTGGTGTCGGGGGCCGGAGGCCAGGGGGTGTAGCATGACAGGCATAGGGGGTAGGTTGACGCCTTCGGACCCACTACGAAGGGCAGCTCCGTCAGAATCTCTTCTCCGGGGTCTAGGTCTTTGCTTGCCACCATATACCTAAGGGCGTTATTAATTTTAGTATTTTTTTCTATTTTGACAATGTCGAAAGTTTATTTTTAATATTAACGATTTAATTTAAGTTCCAGTGATTTTATCTGCAGAATATGTTTCGTTGAAAACTTCTATTTAGAGAGTTCAGAAGAAATCCGATAAAATTTCCTAGCGAATTCACTGGAGTTTTTTTATGAAATTCTGTCGTACGTGTGAATTTGCAAACAAAGAATGATTAAAATTATTTTTTTTTAATTATCTCGACTCCCAGGGAAGTCCCCAGGCGATTTCTTTATTTTTTTAAACCAATCTATATAACAATTTTGTAAATTAAGAACACGCAAAAATTTTCAGGGTTCACAAGGGTCAGAAGGGTCATAAGGGTCCCAAGCATAATACGTTTTGCTTTTTTAGGAGAGAGCGAAGCGAGCGGAAGGGCGACGCCCCCCCCCCTCCCAGCGGTTGGCGAGCGAAGCGAGCAGGGGGCGAAGCCGCCTAGTTCAAAAACATTTTCATACGCAAAAATTAACACCTGTCAAAAACAAGATGACATTTCAATGCGGTAACGCGAGCCTGTCTACACATATGGACTTATTATCAATCACTATTTATCGATGTGATAAAGAAGTGGTATTTCCGATCTTTGTTTGAACTCACGGAGTTGGGGGGGGGGGAGCGAAGCGAGCGGAAGGGCGACGCCCCCTCCCCTCTTGGCGGTTGGCGAGCGAAACGAGCGCCTAGTTCAAAAATATTTTCATACACAAAAATTAAGCAAAAATTAACACCTGTCAAAAACAAGATGAAATTTCAATGCGGTAACGCGAGCCTGTATACACATATGGACTTATTATCAATCACTATTTATCGATGTGATAAAGAAGAGGTATTTCCGATCTTTGTTTGAACTCACGGAGTTGGGGGGGGGGGAGCGAAGCGAGCGGAAGGGTGACGCCTCCCTGGGGGCGGGGAGCGAAGCGAGCAGGCGACGAAGCCGCCCAGTTCAAAAATATTTTCGTATCCAAAATTTAAGCGGCGTAACAGACGGTTGAAAAAAAGACTCATACTGATCGTTAAAAGTACGTTAGATCGTATTGCCAATTTATTTGTCTTAAAATGAGAGGCCCTTAGGAAATTCAGGGTCGTAAGGGTCAGAAGACATGCAGAGAGACGTGGGTTAATGACCACTCTCGACTGAAATATTTCAGAAGCGGATTTAGAACTGAAATGGGAACGTCTGGGGGACAATGAACCGCAGTAATTCTTACCTTCCAACTCTGTCGTTGGAGAGAATCTGGTAGGTCGAGGCACCTGCAGTTGAGTCCTTGACGGGAATAGCGAGATCATTCTTACAATCACTAATTCAACGAGTTTTTTAGATATTCAGAGGCATGTAGGGGGTACTTACAACTGTCGCTGACATTTTTCACTTCACGGGGTTTTAGGTAATCAGTGTTTATTCAACGATCGCGAGATTCGAAGTACATACCCAGGATCGGAGGGACTCGGGTTTTATAGACTCGATGGAATTAAAAATACACGGCTGTTCAACTTTGCCAACAGTAAATTCTAGATTATGCTACTCTCATCTACACGCTGGGGGGGGGCATATCGGGTGGGTCTAGTATCTTCGAAGGCGGTTTATTTTTGGGTTCCGCTGGGGGAGAGCGCTTATTGGTCGGATTGCTCGGTTGTTTATGCTCGAAGTTGGTAAACAAATTCATGTCAATTGTTTCGCAAGTGGTCGTTGTCGTTCTAGGATCTTCTTCCATTGGTGTTTCAATTGAAATAAATTTCGGCTTTTTCATTTTTTTGTGGAGATGAGTAAGGAGAATGGAGATTTATCAATGGAATTCAAAGAAAAACGTTCTAATTATCGGAAAATAGATTACATTTTTTTTCAATATTTTTTTGAATTAAAAAAAAATCAAAAATAAAAAAAATTTAAGTAATATTCTAATAAAAATCAATTTCATATTTTTTATTTATTATTATTATTTATTTTATTAAATAAATAAATTTCATATTTTTTATCCTCTCATGAAGATGAATAAAAAAATGGAAATTTGAATTCAAAAATGGAGAAAACGCGCTAATCATCCGGAAATAGACTAGATTCCATTTTCGATATTTTCTTAAATTAAAAAAATAATAATTCAAAAATAAAAAAATTAAAATTCAAATAATATTCTAATAAAAATCAATTTCACATTTTTATCCCCGACGAAGATAAATAAAAAAATAGAGGTCAATCCCCAAAATTCAAATAAAAACGCGCTGATCATCCGGAAATGGATTAAATCCACCATCAGGGTCAAGGCGAGATCACAGGAAGTGGCGCGTCTCCTAAAAATCTACAAATCCAATATTCCCCACCAAAATTACCTCTTCGGAATGAAAAAAACCCTTTTCAATATTAAAAAAAATCCTAAAAATTCAATACCGCAGGGGTCGACCCCCGCGGGGGGTCGCCGATCGGCGCATGCGCAGAGGCGAGAAGCATAGTTCCCCTCGCATCGGCCGGCAGAGTAGCTTTCGCACGCAGGCAGCATCTCAAGTGAATAAATCGCCTACTCCCGAGCTCCTTAACCGTTAATTAAAAGTGAGTAGAACCATGATTTCACCGGGGTTGGCCCTCCGGGGGTCGAGGGGTGGTTCGGAAATAGTGGAGGCGAAGGTGATAGTGATAATAGTGGTGTTAGAGCCGGCTAGAGGTGTCCGGGGGCTCCTCACGTCGTCAGCCCACCCAACCCCACAATTTCGTGGTCAAACCCAAAACGTGGTCCCGAGGCCATTGAAAAATCGATCTCTTTTTTGCAACTTCCCCTCATCCCGCGACACCGGAAATCCCTCGGGCCAATTATCGAGAAATTGTCGAGGGTGTCTCGTGCACAAGTCCAGATCGGCTTATTATGTAATAACTACCGCAGGTCAATACCGCCTTTCTTATGCGGCGCCCTCGTGACGGTGTGAAAATTCACGAGGTCTCGATTAAATTTTGGGCTCGGAGGACCCTCAGGCTTTTCCGGGATCAAACGACAACAATCGCCCCTCGAGCGGAGTTTGGGGGTTCGATTCGGGGCTCTGGGACGGGATTTTGTTTTGTTAAATTGGTCTCAAGGTCTCGAACCTTAAACTGGGTCAGAGGACGGGGTTCATTGGGGGTGACCTAGTGCCCAGGCACTGAGGTAGTTATGAGATTTGCAGATAATCGGGGGATTAACTTGAGGTAGAGAATGTTCGGGCAGAAATTTATTCGTCAATTGTTGTCGATTGGAATTAATTTGGGTTTGTGAGGGGACAAATGGGGCGAGGTAGGAGGGACTTTCAATGATTCGTATTTCTTGAGCGGGTGGTACGGTTGGGATGGGGCAGGGCTCATTTTCGAGCCCGAAAAAAATTCTTTGAAATGAAAAAAAAGTTGGCGATTTTCACTCTGCCAATTTTGAGATATTCAAGTTTATGATCGGGGCGTTTTGTGATAATTTCCCCTTTTGTAATTCAATCTTTTGTAAAATGGATCTTCTTAATTCGGTATATCTTCGGACTCAATGATGCGATTTGGACGAGTCAGGTCTCATGTTGAAGCTTGAAAAAATACCTTGAAAATGAAAGAGAAATCATTGATTTTCACTCTGCCGATCTCCAGTTATCGATGATTAACCGCAGTTCAATTAACTTCCTGTTTCCCTATTTTAAAGAAAACCATTTTTTCCACTTCATCGAAACTTTAACGCATTTTTTATATTATTTAATGAACCGTTTTGCCCCAACCTCACCTCAAGAACAACTGAAAAAAAATTGTTTCATCGAAAATTTGATGAATTATTGATTGAACTGGGGGGCTCCGCCCCCTACTCGCTCCACTCGCCAACCCTCCTAATCCTTATTCTGACCCTCGCGACCTTCATACCCGTCGTGACCCTTATTTTGACCCTTAATTTTGGAGTCTTAATTTCGAGTGCCAAATTTTCATCACCAAAAGTCGATTTAGATTTTTTCAATATAGAGATATTGAGGCCCTTATTGTGACCCTTACTTTCTGATCCCCATGACCTTATTTGGACCCCTGTTCTGACCCTAGCGACCCTTACTCTGAACCTTGTGACACTTGTTTAAACCCTTAATCTAACCCTTTTTACCCTTATTTGGGCCCTTAATCTAACTCTACCCTTATTTGGGCCCTTAATCTGACCCTTGTGGCCCTCATTTGGGCCCTTAATCTGAACCTGGTGACACTTATTTAAACCCTTAATCTAGCCCTTATTTGGGCCCTTAATATGACCCTTGCGACCCTTAATCTGACCCTTGTGGCCCTTATTTGGCCCCTTAATCTGAACCTGGTGACATTTATTTAAACCCTTAATCTAGCCCTTATTTGGGCCCTTAATATGACCCTTGCGACCCTTAATCTGACCCTTGTGGCCCTTATTTGGCCCCTTAATCTGAACCTGGTGACATTTATTTAAACCCTTAATCTAGCCCTTATTTGGGCCCTTAATATGACCCTTGCGACCCTTAATCTGACCCTTGTGGCCCTTATTTGGCCCCTTAATCTGAACCTGGTGACATTTATTTAAACCCTTAATCTAGCCCTTATTTGGGCCCTTAATATGACCCTTGCGACCCTTAATCTGACCTTTGTGGCCCTTATTTGGCCCCTTAATCTGAACCTGGTGACATTTATTTAAACCCTTAATCTAACCCTTATTACCCTTATTTGGGCCCTTAATTTGACCCTTGTGACCCTTAATCTGACCCTCATCACCTTTCTTCTGGCCCTTGTGCCCTTATTCTTATTCTTATTTTAACCCTCGTGACCCTTACTTTGACCCTCAAAACCCTTATTCTGAACCTCATGACCCTTGCGACCCTTAATGTCAGAGTCTCAACTTCGAGTACCAAATTTTTAACACCAGAAGTCGATTTAGATTTTTTTAATGCAGAGAGATACTTGAATAGAGTGAAAAATTTGCTCATATAATTCAGCAGAAAATGGCTCCCCCGACATATGGAGATTTGGGAAAGAGCGCTCGTGATGTATTCAGCAAAGGCTACCACTTTGGTCTCCTGAAGCTCGACGTCAGCACCAAGACTGACTCTGGCGTTGAATTCTCGAGCGGTGGATTCTCCAATCAAGACACCGGTGTCGTCGTGGGAAACTTGGAGACCAAGTACAAGGTCAAAGAGTATGGGCTCACCTTCTCCGAGAAGTGGAACACGGATAATCTTCTCGGGACAGACGTCACCATTGCTGACAAGTTGCTCCAGGGTCTCAGCATTGGATACAGCTGTACATTCTCTCCCCAGACTGGGTAAAATTCGTTTTTCCAGGCTTTGCTTCACAATTCTCAGTTTCTCGTTTTAAGCCCCGGGTGGACACACTCTTTCGAACTTTATCTCGATGTTTTTTTTCATCTTTCGTCATCTGAAATTGTCAATTGAGTCCTGCATCGTGCAGAAGTTTTGACAAATTATGAATGAATAAGCAAAAAAAGTAGAAGAAATTCTTAATTTTTTCAAAGAGCATTTTTCGTTTATATTCAGAATAAGTTGAATAACAAGAAATTGAAAAATGTTGCTGATTTAGGGTGACAAATGGCGGCCTGTCAACCAATAGCATGCAGGGGGAAGACTGATTTCGTAAATCTTTTCCCACACTGCACAGAGACATTTATTGCGGAAAAGGCTCTTTGAAAAAAGTTGTAATATTTTGGAGAATTTTTTAATCACACTTTTATCACATATAAATGGCAGACGACTACATACCACTGTTTTGAAAATTGAGATACCTAGCTGTCACTTCCCATGAGGAGTTAGTGTTTTTTTATTCACCATGGAAAATGACAGCTAATAGATAATTTGCCACAGCGAATCAGATATTTGTAATTTCCACTTTTTTCAACTCACTTTGAATCTCAATTAAAAACGCTCTTTGAAGAAGTTCAGAATTTTTTCTATTTTTTTTATCATTCTATCATAATTTTTGGGAATTTCTACATGATGTACCACTCAATTGACAATTTTGGATTACGAAAGATGAAAAAATCCAGATAAAATTCGAAAGATAGTACAGCCATATTTTGATGACAAATTAGAATTTTTTTGCTATATGTAATTAAAATTTGATGTTTCGTTCAATTTCCGAAGAATTAATTCACGTTGTAGCAGGAAAATTGAGTAAATTTTCATTTGAAGCAATTATTTTCATCAATTTAACAATAGAAAAGACAATATTCAATCATTTGGATTTCCGTTATTGCAGAAGTAAGACTGGTAAATTGAAGACAACATATAAACACGAAAATGTATCAGCAACAGCTGACTTCGATCTCAGTCTCAACAGTGGACCATTGATTCACACAACTGCTGTCGTTGGATACCAAGGTAATCCCATCTCTCCAATTCTCATAATTTTCTTGCGGAATTGTTCGAGAGTAAAACACGAAAAACTTTTGTTCATTCTCCCCAGGATGGCTGGCGGGTTACCAGACGTCTTTCGACTCCCAGAGGAGCAAAATAACCAAGAACAATTTCGCTCTTGGCTTCACAGCCAAGGACTTTGGTGTTCACACCTCAGTGTAAGCTCATTAACTTCTTTTTCCACAATTAATAAGGAACTTCGGCTCGTAAAACCTCGAAGTTGGACGGCCAAAAACGTAGAATAGAATTAATAAGGAACTTGCACGAATTTTTTTCAATTTAATATTGATGAATAATTGATTTTTCATTGACACATTCGAAATATTGCTCATTAATTAATAATTAATCGTCAAAAGTTGAAGATTTCGACCGAATTATCATAAAACGTCTGGGCAATATTTCTCCATAATTGTTGTCGTCTAGATATTCATTTGCTACGAGGAATCTGTGAATAGGCGAATTAGAAAAAATTGGGGTTCATGCAAGTTCCCTATTCGGAGTGCTGAATGCATGAGTGAATTTTTAGGGACAATGGCCGTGAGTTCAACGGATCGATCTACCACCTGGTGAAGCCTGGTCTAGAGGGGGCTGTCAATATCGCGTGGAACTCTGGAAACAACGCAACGCAGTTTGCTCTTGGCGCCAAGTACAATCTCGATAATGCTGCGTCAGTCAGAGCCAAGGTCAACTCTCAGCTGCAGATTGGATTGGGGTATCAGCAGAAGCTGCGTGATGGTGAGTCAATGGAGGACGATAATTAATTTTTTCTCATTTTTTTTTCATGAAAGTTNCAATAATTTAGGTAGGAAGGCTGACGATTATTTGGATAATCGAAAATCTAGTCCTCAAATTTGGAATTAGCAAATTTTTTGAAATTGAGAATTGAGAAAATAATATATAACGTAGTATCGAAAAAAATTATGGATAATACAGTGATAGGTATTTTCATCAATCATAATTACCGTTAAATTGTGGAGTTGTCAATTTTTAACATCAATCTTGAAAATTATTAATATTAAATTGACCATTGATTTGCACATTCAAATTTTAAAATATTATGTTGAGCAATAATTTAGGTAGGAAGACTGACGATTATTTGGATAATCGAAAATCAAGTCCTCAAATTTGGAATTAGCAAATTTTTTGAAATTGAGAATTGAGAAAATAATATATAACGTAGTATCAAAAAAAATTATGGATAATACAGTGATAGGTATTTTCATCAATCATAATTACCGTTAAATTGTGGAGTTGTCAATTTTTAACATCAATCTTGAAAATTATTAATATTAAATTGACCATTGATTTGCACATTCAAATTTTAAAATATTCTGTTGAGCAATAATTTAGGTAGGAAGACTGACGATTATTTGGATAATCAAAAATCAAGTCCTCAAATTTGGAATTATCTTGTTAACGAAAAATTACATTTCAATATTATCAAATATTTTATTCGCCATCAACTAGTTATTAAATTTTATATTTTTAATTTGTTTAATATAGTTAAACTTTGAAAAACATAAGGAGCATCCCTGAGATAATATAATAATATATAATATACAATTTTTTTTCATATGGGAGATGAAATATATTTTACATACTGAATTTTGCACAAAAAATTTAAATTAAAAAAATTGTGTAAACGTATATTTTTGAAAAATTGAATGAGATGAAGGAATAGAATAATAGAAGGATTAGAATTCTATCGGCGGAATGTATCGGTGACAGAAAACGTTTCGCCAATTTTTTTAAAGAGGACTTCATTATTGAATTGAAGGAAAAAATGATTTATATTCTGGGTTTGGGGTTGAGTAACGTGTCTAGAGTGCCAGACATTCATGCAAAAAGTGAATCTATTTTTATCAGTCGCGTGCCTCTCTAAATTAAGATTAAGGCCTGACGACAAAGTTGGGGTGAGGCAAAATGGGATTTCTTAAATCGCACATAGACTCGTAAAAAATTTCGCTGCACTCGTCTTGAATATTTACCACGTCACAATTTCATTGGAATTTCGTTAGTGTCAATGGAGACTGTGAATTTTAATTTAATTCTCAATGAAAATTGGTAGAAATCAGGAAAATATTTTTTTTCATGTTCAATTGATCGAAAATTTACCGACATTTCAAACTGAATATTAATCTTTACAAAAAATTTGGGTTTTCTTTTTGCTCTGCTGTTTAAAAATTTGAATTTCATTGAATTATCTCCGAAATCTGAAATTTCAATTTTTTAATAAGTCAAATCTCATTTGAATCCCACTTCAGTCATTTTAAATCTTCAAAATAAAGAGCAATTGTTCACTCATATTCAAATTATTCGAGGCATTCATTTATTTAAATTATCTCTGTATGTTTGTTATTCTTTCAGGAGTCACTCTGAGTCTCTCAACGAACATCGACGGCAAGAATTTCGGTTCCGGTGGCCACAAAATCGGTGTCGCCCTCGACCTCGAGGCCTAAGAGCCCCAAAAACCCCAACAAAATCATCATTAACAATAATAAACTGAAAAAACTCAGTAAATTCTGTCCCACTCGAGTTAAAATATCGCAACTCTGGTGTCGCTGATGAATGAATTGAATAAAGATGAAAGAAAACTTGACAACACGTTTAAAATTTGCGCACCTGGGTTTCGAGTTGAACCTGTAAACGTATTAGATAGAATTACACCCGATTTTCACGGGAGCCTCGCAGAATCACGTTGAGAAACATGAGCGCTAAACATTGAAGATGAATTTACAAGAGAACAATGAATAGGGTAATTAGATGGCAGAAGGTGGCTTGAAGTCGACGATAAACGTTCTATCGACTAAATATGATCGTTGATGATCTCTCGTTAATGTATCCCCAATTTTTCTTTCCGATTGAGCACTTTTCCTCGTTTAGTTTAGAGTTTGGAGAGTTTAAACGTCGAGAAACTATTAAAAATGAATATAATAAAGCGGCTAATGACTATCCCTTGTTGAATTTGTATTCTTGTAGATATGCTTTCCTCCGTTTCTCTCATTGACACCAGCCCAGCTTCATTTTGTAACAAAATATCTTGACGAAAATACAAAAAAAGTAGATAACGCATTTGATTGTATTCGGACTGTGGGATCTGATGCAATAAACGTATGAGAACACGGTTTATGGTAAATCTTTCATTTATTTACATAAAAAAGAACACGTGGTTTTTGCGATGACAACTGATTTTGTCCTCAAGCCGAGTTTGAAATTTTCGGGGGGAAAAGTAATGCAATTGTTGGTTAAATCGGTAATGCCAGGGTTATTTGAAAATTTGAGATGAGTAGGGAGATTTTTTGACATTGTTGTACCTGCGTTAATGGACCATCTGGTTCTCCATGGCTTTTGCTATCCAGTCGGGCTGGGTTTGAGCAATTTTTTCGATTATTTGGTTGACTTGGTAGCACAGGGACTGGATCTGCTTGTCCCAGGTGGGGAGAATCTCACGAGCTGGAATAAAACATTACGATAATTATAATGGAAGAGCCAAATGGGCTATTTAGTCGGTCAAATCCTCAGATGTTTTGAGGTATAAATTTTAGATATAAATTTTAGATAGAGCTACTTTAACGAATGTAAATTCAATTCTCACTTTCAAAATGAACGATGGAATCGATCTGATCGATGTATCCGTTCATTCGACCCTCTGTGATCATCTGGCTGGCAATTTTCTCGGCCTTCATGGGGGGAATCTCCAGAAGTGCTCCCAACTCCTCGAAAGTTATGTTATTGTATAATTTACTGGCCGAGAGGAGATTGTGCTCGATCACTGCTCGATCGAGGATGGTGGAGCCCAGACCATCGGTTGTGCAGGCTTTCTGGTGGGGCTGCAGCAGTGCCTCGAACTCCTGGAGCTCTGAACGACGGATTATACGGTCTAGGTACATCTTCTCCAGGATTGCGTAGGCTGGGAGCTGCTGGCAACGCTCGTCCTTGAAGAGGGTAGCCAACATTCTGCTTCTTTGTTGTCCTGTTGACCCGAATTTAAACGATAGGAAATTTGCAGCGTTTTAGTCATTTTATAAATATAAAATGACTAAAACGCTGCAATTTTTACCATTTTTCTATCATTCTATCCTAATTTTTTGGAATTTCTACGTGATGTACCACTCAATTGACAATTTTGGATTACGAAAGCCATGATTTTATCATATTTACCAGCTGAAGCAAGAATAGTACAGATCAGAGCATTTCTCAGGGCAGTCATGCGTTCATCCTCATGAATAATCGATCTGTAAGACAATTCGTTGTATCTCTGGGCAGCCTCGATGAACTTTCTCCTGTAATCCAAGACCCTGGCGTAGCAGACTTTGTAGTAAATTTGGAGCTGTTCATTCTTGGACTCTGCTTGAAGCAATGAGGCCCGATTGATGAAGGCCTCCGCCTGGACAGGATCGTCGTCCTCGAGGTAGAGTCTGGCGATCTTGAGGTAGGTCTCGAGCTTGTAGTCAACTGTGTACTGCTTCTGGCCAGTCTCCAAGGGGATGCCCACGAGAACGTTCGCAGCTTCTCGCCAGTTCTGGTTTCTCTCGTAGATGTCTGCCAGGTGCTGCCTGATACTGGCTACTTGCTCTTCGAAGGAAATTACTCTAGGTTGAACCTAAATGGGAGATTTTTTTTGGCAATCAATTTTTTTCACATCAATTTATTTTATTCTATTCGGTTAGGAGTGAAGGGCTGTTTAATCATCAATATGTCGAGATTGGCAGAGTGAAATTCAACGATTTTTAGCTCATTTCAAAGGTATTTTTTCAGGCTTTAAAATGAGCCCTGACTCGCGGAAATCGCATCGCTGAGTCAGGAGATATTCATGACTCAACAAGATTCGTTCTACAAAATTATCATAAAACGACTCAATTTAAAACCTGAATATCTCGGGTTTGGCAGAGTGAAATTCGCAAATTTTCGTTTCATTCTGAAGCTCCTTTTTCAGGCTTCGAAATGAGGCCTGACCCATCAAAATCGCCTCATTCATTCAGAAGATATTGCCGATTAAGTTCATTATTTCTCGTTCTCCCCCACATTCTCACCTTGTCTAACGTGTAATGTGAAACAGCTTTTGATATTTCATCCGGGAGATGTAGGAGTCGATTGCTGACGTCCGTCAGGACCTGCCTCGATATCACAAGACTCACATTTTCGTTGACAACTGATGACAAAACACGAATTCAAGGTTATGTGCTTGAAAAACTGACACTTCGATTTTCCCCTCAAGACTATCACCAAATTCCCCAATCGTGGAGGAAAAACCAAAATAAATTCCCGCGTTTACTCACTAGCTTCGATGAAGATCTTCAGTGTGTCAACGAGCTCATCCCCAGAGGACGAGAGGATCTCATCCAGAATGGCTCGGTACCTGCAGTCACCCCAGAAAATTAATAACCAGGAATTAAACTAGTCGAATAAATCAAGTTCCCTCTTACTTGTCGGCCTGTTCCTTGTGGGAACCGCCGGAATGTGCCAAACTCGTGAGTTGTTGACGCACGTAGCCCACAGTCACCATCTTTGAATGACTGTCTCAGCTGTACACAACGTTTTTGTTTTTCCCCTCCTTCGCCCCTCTTTCGACAACAAAAATCACTTATTCGACGAGAAACACCAGAAAGGCTGACTATTATCTAAAATAAAAAATCCTCACTTGTTGATCGAAGAGAGCTCTCGGGTCGTTGTCACCCCGAAATTCTCAACAATCCCCAGTAATTATTGTTTTCCCTGTGAATGTCGTTCGTAAAATCATAAATTTCAACCAATCCCAGTTGAGTATTCGATTCCAGGACTGTCATTGGTTGAAATTTACGATTTTATGTCGACATAGAACGAGCAAAATCACTATTGGTCAATGAGTCACGTGAAGTAGTCGCTGAAAAAATCCCCGGTATTTTCAAATTTTTCAAATGCCAAAATTTTTTTCTGCGTCATATTTATCATTTTTTCATGCGTGAAGTTTTTCTTTATATCAAAATATATCTAAATTGCCTAATTGTTGATCATGATAAGAAAAAACAGTATTTCTAAATTTTTGTAACTCACAAATTATTCTTCACTTCCCAAATTTTAATTTTTTCATATTTATTATACGCTAAAATGATCAATTCTTGCTTCTCAGATTTTCATACGTAAATTCTAAACTTTCAAAATTCACGAAAATTCTTCGGTTTCCCAAATAATTGGAGAAAAATCTGATCTACGATGATCTGGAAAGCTGTGAAATTTTCCGAAGAATTCAAGAAATTTTTTCAGTCCTCTAGAAAATCAATTCACAACCCTCCCCTGATTTATCATCAGTGAAATTAATAAATTCTGTCCTTTTATGGAGACCGATGATTTTAAAAATTGAAGATAATTAATTGAAAATGAAAAATTCTTTATAGATTCTTTTACTCTACTTCGCTATTCACTTCAATCATTAGTCGAATTCTCTTTGATTCATTATCAATATTTATAAGGTATTCATGAGAAAATTAAATTTAATGAATTCCATTTCTTCATTTCAACAAATGAATAGACCAGCGCGCGCACAGGTCTAGTTACCTTAAAAACAGAGATTACCCTAGTGGAAAACCCTAAGGCAGAGGCGTAACACGCCTGATCAGGATTTCGGATCGGACTTGATCAATTTCTGATCAAGACCTGAACAGAATTTCCACTCGGGTATGAGTCAATTTGAGAGTGAAATTCGTAAGTGTCCTGGTAGCTCAGATGGTAAGAGCACCCGACGCAACATTGGAAGGTCCCGGGTTCGATTCCCGGCTAGGAAGTTACTAATTTTTTCTCTCAAAAAAATAAATTTAATTAATGCCTAATGATGGAAGGCGGAGAAACCCTAGTGGAAAAACCTACCCTAGTGGAAAAACCTAAGGCAGAGGCGTAACACGCCTGATCAGAATTTCGGATCGGACTTGATGAGTTTCTGATCAAGACCTGAACAGAATTTCCACTCGGGTATAGGGTTAAAAACGCACCCTTCATTACCGCTGATAGTCTAAAAATCGTCGATTTTTGGCGACACCGCCGGACTTGGCTTTGGACACCTGGCAACCCCGACTGTTTGACCGTTGCCATTGCTCCTCCCAGAGGGCGGTAATAGGCTGACGTGTTTTTAGCCGCGGAGAGGGTGAAATATGGCGAAAATCGAAAATTTACAAAGTGCGCGGGGTCAATCCTCGGCAACTCCCTCGTAATCAAATTTCCCTCGGCAGAAATACCGGCTTTTCGGCGGAAGTTCCCCGGGGGGAGTCAGAGAACTGGTGGCGGTGCTTTCCCGAGTGATTCCGGACGTTCTGTACGTTATTACGAGGTTTTTAGGTATGTTTATACACCAGTGGCGCGCAGTGCACAGTGGGACAGCAATGGTGGGCGCGTGATTTTGAACAAAATCGAGGTTTCGAGGCTGCAACAAGGTATGTTCGATTTATCCCTTGTCCGGTGATAAACGAGTGAAGTTGTTTACCCGGAGACTTCGCGACTGTTGATCGCGAATTCCTGGGGGCGGAGGGAGTGCAAACGATGAATTAAGACCGACGCCCCCTCCCTCCGCTCTCCGGAGCCCGTACGAACGGCAGAATTCTAGGTTAACTCTTCGTTCTGTCGATTTTTTCGGTTTAAAGTGGGGAAAAACGCGGCTCGCGGGGCCCTCGCTTGCTCTGAAGCTCGTGCTCGTGGTCTGGGGGCCTTTCGGGGACCTGCGGTGCCCGCGAGCGACAATATTGTTTATCCAATTTTGGTTTACGGAAAATGGCGCGTTCGAGCAATAAATGGCGCTAATGTCCCACGTCGTGGATTATACGCTCCGAATTTTCCTCAATTCCGAGGGTTTTCGGGGGCTCCCGGGGGGTTTTGCCTGGTGGAGGTACGTTTCCTTTGGACGCGGGATTTTTAGCACTCGGGGGTCAGTTTTTGGGGGTTTTGGGGGGATTAGACTTTTCAGTATTTGAATTTTTGAATTTTTAAATTCAGGCCCAATGAATGACTCCATTTATATTCGGAGATTTTTAGGATCGAGTGGATGGGGTTCTATTCATGAGGGAATTCAAACTTTTTTGTTTAGTTGTTCCTCCGGGATATTCCATTCAGTAAAAACATTGAGGAGAAAGTAATTTATATGAATGTTATTCACTCGTGATGAACAAGGTTATTATTTTGAAAATATTTCAATTCCTCTTTTTTTGTTTTAGAAAATATTGGAGAATTTTTTTTGCGATTATTAATTCTCCAATTAATTTGCTGTCAACATTTCATTCAAAAAATATTAACAACAAGTTGAATTATGGATAAATAACTGGGTTTTTTAACAAGGTTAATTCAAAAATATTCATTTTTTCTTTTGGTATTTGAAATTGTCGTTTTTAGAACTTGGGAAATATTTTTAGGGGTTTAAGGGGGTTAATAGTTTTCAATATTTGAATTTTTAAATTCAGGCCCAATGAATGACTCCATTTATATTCGGAGATTTTTAGGATCGAGTGGATGGGGTTCTATTCATGAGGGAATTCAAACTTTTTTGTTTAGTTGTTCCTCCGGGATATTCCATTCAGTAAAAACATTGAGGAGAAAGTAATTTATATGAATGTTATTCACTCGTGATGAACAAGGTTATTATTTTGAAAATATTTCAATTCCTCTTTTTTTGTTTTAGAAAATATTGGAGAATTTTTTTTGCGATTATTAATTCTCCAATTAATTTGCTGTCAACATTTCATTCAAAAAATATTAACAACAAGTTGAATTATGGATAAATAACTGGGTTTTTTAACAAGGTTAATTCAAAAATATTCATTTTTTCTTTTGGTATTTGAAATTGTCGTTTTTAGAACTTGGGAAATATTTTTAGGGGTTTAAGGGGGTTAATAGTTTTCAATATTTGAATTTTTAAATTCAGGCCCAATGAATGACTCCATTTATATTCGGAGATTTTTAGGATCGAGTGGATGGGGTTCTATTCATGAGGGAATTCAAACTTTTTTGTTTAGTTGTTCCTCCGGGATATTCCATTCAGTAAAAACATTGAGGAGAAAGTAATTTATATGAATGTTATTCACTCGTGATGAACAAGGTTATTATTTTGAAAACATTTCAATTCCTCTTTTTTTGTTTTAGAAAATATTGGAGAATTTTTTTTGCGATTATTAATTCTCCAATTAATTTGCTGTCAACATTTCATTCAAAAAATATTAACAACAAGTTGAATTATGAAAAAATAACTGGCTTTTTTTTTAACAAGGTCCCGCCCCTTTAACCGTCCGAGAAATTCCATTCAAAAAATATCACCGACAAATGAAATTATGAAAAAGCTTTCGTTTAAGAAGGCCAACGCAAAAACACTCTTCCTTTCGGTTTTCGCAATTACCATTTTCATCCCTGGCGGATAAATAATTATGAATTCCAGAGCGATTCCACTTCCCCAACCAAAAACTCCAAATTGACCAAGCTGAATCATCGAAAAGCCCTCCCTAACCCTCGCCCCCCAAAATCCGCAAAACTCAAACCCTGAAAATTCCAGCAAGTGAAGATCTCGCAGAATGTCTTCGAACAAATCGCCAGGGCCGCGAGCCCTAGTCGAGCCGCTGACCCTAGCCGACAACGAGCTGTCAGCCCTGACCCTAGCAAACAGCACCGACCACTACTCCGCCTCCGAGCTCGAGAGTTTCGTGAGCATCGAGGCAGACCTGGAGTGCATGAACGAGGAGGTGATGACAACAGAGGAGATAATAATCGAGCGACCGGAGGACAACCAGACGATAGCCCCAGACGTGGAGATGGCGGATTTATCGGAGGAAGTCCAGAGTGATCAGATAATCTACAGCCCCTCGCCGCAGCCTAGCCAGAACCTGGTGTTCCAGACGAAGCCGACCCTCCAGCGAGTGCCAATATCAGCAGTTCAGGTGAAGCCCAACGCAGTCCAGCCGACGCAGAGCCAATCGATAATGATAGTGTCCCCAGCTGGGGGTTCAGGTACGAGTCAGATCCTGAAGATCTCCCACCCAGCGACAGCCTCCCGAGGGCAGATACAGAGCCTAGCGCAGTCCATAATCACTGCCAAGTCGGCTGATGGGAACATAGTTCACCTGAGATCAGCCCAGACGGGGAAGCCCCTCGTGGCGACCAGTCAAGCAGCTAATATCACAGTCAGTAACATTCAGGGAGCGAAGAATGCCCAGACGACAGCCAAGAGACCGACCCAGGTGATCCACCAGGGCAGGAACGTCATCACGAAGATGTTTCTGTCTGGAAGTCAGTCGCAGCCTGGCCAGGAGGTGATCCTGGCCCAGAGTCAGGACACACCGCAGTCACAGACCATCAAGTTCCTGACGACATCCAATGCCCAGGGGCTCAACAACGCTGCCAAGACAATCACTTTTGCCCAGGCCCAGCAGATGGGCCTCATCTCTGCGGGCAACAAGGTGCAGCAGATCCTACCCTCGGGGGCCCAGAAGCAGCAGGGGATTCTACTCAATAAATCCGGCCTGGTCGTCCAGACATCGACCTCACAGCCACCAAAATTGACCCTGATACCCACGACATCGGTTAAATCACCTGCCAAGATCCTCCCTGCACCCACGGTTACCACGCAGGTGCGACAGACGAGCATTCCCAATTCGCAGGTGACTTTCACGAACACTGGGAAGAGCGCGGTGCAGACCAGCCCACAGAAGGTCATCATCAGACAGGTAAAGGATGGGTTATTTTTTTTTGGGGTGAGGGAAGATTCAGGGGCGTTCGACGGAATTGGACGAGATTGACTGAGTGAGGTCTCAGGATGTTTCATTTTCGAGGCTTTTGCGGGGTTCGAAGGGAGATTTGAGTCGACAAAATACGGTTTGAAATACGGTTTCAAATGGTTATGACTGAGTTCTATTTTGGAAGCAATGAACGTCGCAAGTAGAATAGTATGGAATAGTTGGACTGAGGTGGATACTATTTGACAATTATTTCTGTTGTCAACTGATGAAATGTGGGAACTTTGAAGTAGTTGTTGAATCATTCGATCAAATAACTATTTTATTTCGATTTCAAAAGGAGATAAGTAAATACTATTTGATCGACCAAAATAGTCGACTTGAAATATATATTTCAAATAGTATTTCTGTTTGATTTTCATAAAATAGTGGCCAGTTCTGCGATTTTGTGACAGCGGGAAGTCAATGAAGATGATAAAGGGTAGAAAAGGGAAATATTAGTAGGAAAAAAAATATTTTGTGTAAAATTAAATAGTGAAATAGTGAAATAAAATAGTAAATACTATTTCATTTTCTGTTTCGTTGAAATGAAATATCAAATGACTATTTTATTTAAATTTCAAAAAGACATATAAAAAAATACTATTTGATCGACCAAAATAGTCAACTTGAAAAATATATTTCAAATAGTATTTCATCGTACTGAACCATTTAGAATAGTATTTCTGTTTGATTTTCATAAAATAGTGGCCAGTTCTGCGATTTTGTGACAGCGAGAAGTCAATGAAGATGATAAAGGGTAGAAAAGGGAAATATTTGTAGGAAAAAAACTATTTTGTGTAAAATCAAATAGTGAAATAGTGAAATAAAATAGTAAATACTATTTCATTTTTTGTTTCATTGAAATGAAATATCAAATACCTATTTTATTTCAATTTCAAAAAAACATATAAAAAAATACTATTTGATCGACCAAAATAGTCAACTTGAAAAATATATTTCAAATAGTATTTCATCGTACTGAACCATTTAAAATAGTATTTCTGTTTGATTTTCATAAAATAGTGGCCAGTTCTGCGATTTTGTGACAGCGGGAAGTCAATGAAGATGATAAAGGGTAGAAAAGGGAAATATTTGTAGGAAAAAAACTATTTTGTGTAAAATCAAATAGTGAAATAGTGAAATAAAATAGTAAATACTATTTCATTTTTTGTTTCATTGAAATGAAATATCAAATACCTATTTTATTTCAATTTCAAAAAAACATATAAAAAAATACTATTTGATCGACCAAAATAGTCAACTTGAAAAATATATTTCAAATAGTATTTCATCGTACTGAACCATTTAGAATAGTATTTCTGTTTGATTTTCATAAAATAGTGGCCAGTTCTGCGATTTTGTGACAGCGAGAAGTCAATGAAGGTGATAAAGGGTAGAAAAGGGAAATATTTGTAGGAAAAAAACTATTTCATGTAAAATCAAATAGTGAAATAGTGAAATAAAATAGTAAATAATATTTCATTTTCTGTTTCGTTGAAATGAAATATCAAATGACTATTTTATTTAAATTTCAAAAAGACATATAAAAAAATACTATTTGATCGACCAAAATAGTCAACTTGAAAAATATATTTCAAATAGTATTTCATCGTACTGAACCATTTAGAATAGTATTTCTGTTTGATTTTCATAAAATAGTGGCCAGTTCTGCGATTTTGTGACAGCGAGAAGTCAATGAAGATGATAAGGGATAGAAAAAACTATTTCATGTAAAATTAAATAGTGAAATAGTGAAATAAAATAGTAAATACTATTTAATTTTTTGTTTCATTGAAATGAAATATCAAATACCTATTTTATTTCAATTTCAAAAAAACATATAAAAAAATACTATTTGATCGCCCAAAATAGTCAACTTGAAATATACATTTCAAATAGTATTTCATCGTACTGAACCATTTGGAATAGTATTTCAAAATTATTCCCTTTTCGTTCTTGTTCTTAGAGTGCATTGAAGCCTGGAACTGTTCTGGGTGGTGGCCAGGTGATAAGAATACCAGGGCATCCAATACAAATGCCGGGGAGACAAGTGCAGTACGTGAGACTGGTGAGTACAGCCTCTTCACCCACTACCAATGTCATGACTGTGGGCAAGCCCAAGCCCCAGACGATCCAGGCGATGGGGGTCACGCAGAAGATCGGGGGACAGCAGCAGATCGTCAAGGTCGTTCCCCTGAACACCGCCACGAATCAACCCTTGAGGACAGTTGCCCCCAAGACCACTGTCTCTGGGGGGAACCAGAGACTGCTGATACCAGCGCCAACTACTACTGGGGGCCAGACGAAAAATGCTGTGGCCATTCCTGCATCAGCGCTCAGTCAACTGGCATCTGGACAGGCTGTTATTTCCACTAATTCCAATGTCGGGAATATTGTGGTCCTCCCTGCGCAATACATTCAACAGGTAATCGAACAAATCACTCCCTTCAGTTCCTAATCATTTTTTTGATTCATTCGTTCAACAAACAACTAAAATAAAATTAATTGAGACAATAATTCATCACTGCTTTGAGGATTTTCGAATAGTTTTGTGATTTTGCTCAATTTTTCAACTCATCCAATTCAATAAATTCATAGAACGAAATTAATTCATGAATTGATCAATTACATGAGTTTTTTAAATATTTGTGAGGGCTTGGGAACAGTTCAATGATTTTTTGAATTCTTCAATTCAATTTTAGCTGATAACCCAATCAATTAATCGACGTTGTAAATTAATATTAATTTTTATGCATAATTAAATCATATTATTCAGAATTCTAATTATTTCATTTGAATTTTCCACCAGCAAACTGAAGAACCGAAACCCAAGTCCACTCCCTCCACCCCAACTCTCCTCAGCAGTTCCCAAAGCACCAGTGGAAATTTATCAAGCTCATCAGCAGATCCACCGACTCCAAAGGGTTCACAAAAGAGTAGTGCAGCAGCTGAAGCCAATGGGATTCGACCCAGAAAGCCCTGCAACTGTACAAAATCCCAGTGTCTCAAACTGTAAGTTCTGCACCACATTTTATCATTCTATTTTTTGAAAATTTCATTCACTTGTTTCGTCGATCGAGAGAGAAGAATTAGGGGGGGGGGGGATAGGTTGAGGCTTCCATACTCGAAACAAAAGAGGGTCCGTCATCTTCTAGAGCGTTTTTCTCCACAAAAGAACAATCATGTTTGTTTTTAGATACTGCGACTGCTTTGCTAACGGTGAATTCTGTCACATGTGTAACTGCAATAATTGTTCCAATAATCTGGGGAACGAGGAGGAGAGACAGAGGGCCATCAAGACGTGTCTCGAGCGCAATCCCAACGCCTTTCGTCCGAAAATTGGCAAGGGAAGGGAGACTGGGGATGATATACGAAGACACAACAAGGGATGCAACTGCAAACGCAGTGGGTGCCTGAAGAATTACTGCGAGTGTTACGAGGTGAGGATTCAAGTGAAATGTTTGGGGAATATTTTTTACTCGTGGAAGAAAAATAACTCATCTTTGGGGTTGACTTGTCCAGGCTAAGATCCCTTGCTCAGCGAACTGCAAATGCATTGGCTGCAGGAATGTTGAGGAGCCGACTATTGAGAAAAAATCACTGAAGGATCTCGCTGATGCCGCTGAAGTCAGGACGACTCAGCTCATGTTGAATAAATCTAAGACACAACAGTTCTCAGCTATGACATTCCGACCTCCTGCTACCTCTAACACAGGCCCCAGGTAATTGCCATCGTTTGGGGGAGGGTGGGGCAAAATGGACACTTTAGACTTTTTTTAAATCATTCACAACTCAGAAACGAATTTATCAATCGAGATCAGTTTAGGCTCGTCACAAAGGGAAAGAATTGTTCTTTGTGTTGCAAAAAAAATGTTAAATTTCATCAACATTTCAAACCCTCATTAACATTTTTAAAAAAGTCAAAAGTGGCCGTTTTACCCCAAGCTCCCCTATGTACTTTTTTTTGGGTGGAAAAATTATTAACAGTTTTTTTTAGTCAACAAATTGCTTTTTATGCACTAAAAAAATGATATTCTTGTTTTATTCGATGAATTGTATTTTTATGGAGAATTATTCAAGGTTTTTTTCTTTGATAAAACAGGAAATTATTATATTTCATGAACATTTCAACCCCTCATTAACATTTTAAAGAAAGTCAAAAGTGGCCGTTTTACCCCAACCCTCCTATGTATTTTTTTTTTGGGTGGAAAAATTATTAACAGTTTTTTTTAGTCAACAAATTACTTTTTATGCACTAAAAAAATGATATTCTTGTTTTATTCGATGAATTGTATTTTTATGGAGAATTATTCAAGGTTTTTTCTTTGATAAAACAGGAAATTTATTTGTTCCAAAATCTTTAAAGAGATTTATTAGAAAAATTAATTAATTTGACAATTTAAATTGATTATTAAATAATTTGTTCTAAAAAAATGTATGGAGAATTGAATAATTTCATTTTTGCATTGAAAAAATTCTATTCAACTGCTTGAATTAGTCTCAAAGAATTTTGTTCTCTCTCTTACAGACAACCATTTAATTTCTTGACCGATAAAGTTGTGGAGATGACTTGCCAATGTCTGATGGCCCAGGCTGAAGATGCTGAGCGAAGTATGCTGGACGAAGACACATCACAGAGACTGATAATCGAGGAGTTTGGGCGCTGCCTGAAGGAGATAATCGAGTCAGCCTACGAGGCTGAAGCCACCACCTAGCAGGATATTTATTCGAGAGACGTGAAGACAGATGAGTCTTTGTTTGTGTAAAATAATTATTTTTCTGGGTATGAGGAGCTTGGCAAGGAATTCAGACAGCAGTTATGTTTTTTAGAGTGTACAACCTTCAGTTTGAGTGAGCATAATTGGAGAATTAATTGCTGAATCGATTGACTGTTGTCAGCAAGTGAATATGATGGTAAAATTGATTGTGTTGAAGTCACAGTTATTTGAGTTTAATGTACATCTGCAGTCCATTCGATACGCGAATGAAAATAATCCTGGAATATTACGAGCATATTTTATGGTAACATTGTAATAATTATGAATAAATGATCGACTATTGATTTCTGATGTTGAGAGAGTAGAAATATATATTGATTGATATATTAAACGTATAAATTGATTCCGAGGAAATTGACCAAAGGTTTTCAGAAAATCCACTCCGTCAATAAATACGACTGAATATTTTTCTGTAAAATTAGCCACTATGACATGTACAAGCTTAACAACCATCATCCCTCGGTTTTATCATTTTAATAATTACAAATTTTCAGAGTACAGCAACAATTAATTAAATATTCCCTTCAGAATAGTGATGATTGTGTACATAAACACGTGTAAATTACAAATGTACATCATTAATTCATTTCTGATGATTCTAATTAAAAATATTCAATAAATCCCAATTCGCATAATTTTCTCCTGTATTTTTCTCCCCCTCTTATTCAATTCCCAGGGAATTAACTGAGCAATGTAATAATTAAAAAAGCAAATATCATTTTAATGAATTCAAATGCATTTACAGAGTAGAATAACGAAGAATTGACAATTTATTCATTTATAATCATTATTTCTCATCAAAAAGTCACGACTTTCCCATTTCTGCCATTACAAGAATAAAATAACGACGAATTGACAATTTATTCATTCACAATCATTACTTCTCCTCAAAAGCCACGACTTTCCCATTTCTGCCATTGCCAGACTAAAATAACAAAGAACGGACAAATACTTAATTTCAATTTCCAGCGAAATTTATTGTAAGAAAAATACACAAAAAATGAATCTCTCCCAATAACCCACCGCCCGAGGGCGTTCAGCCAGTGGCCAAATTATTCATTCTAACAAATCAGTAACGAAGCGGTAAACCGGGTTAAGTCGATTTTGACTATTGGCCAGTTTATGACGAATATCTGGGAATCTAAAAGAGATAGAAAAATTTTTGTCAGTACCTTTTTTGTAGAGCCAACTGAGGGTTATAAAAAAGGTTATGAGCAAAATTTTGCTATCTCTCTTAGATTCCGAGATATTTGTCAAAAAATGCCCAAAAGTCAAAATCGCCTTAACCCGGTTTACCGCTTCGCTTCTGAAATAATTCTCAAAAAGTCACGACTTTCTGTTTCTGCTCCCTGCTCTCCTCACCCCTCCTCTCGCCGCCCAAATCCTCCACAGCCTCATCCAGAATCCTCCCCACAGTGACAGCATTCTCCTCCCTGCCCTGGGCAAGATCGGGGCAATCTTTCCTGAGATGAGTGACATCCCCACATATTTTGCAAGCCCCTCCCCGCGGATAGAGCCCCTTAGGATTATCAGGACACTGTTTAGCAATGTGTCCCTGCTCCCTGCAGATGAAGCACTTGGCAAATCCGAACTCCTCCTTCCTCGTCACCCTGCACTCGAAATGTGTGTGCTCAGTGGATCCACACTTGAAGCATATCCCAGTGGCAGCCTCCTCCTTCCCCAGTTCAGGGCAATCGGAGAGATTGTGCCCAGCCTTTCTGCAGTGGAAGCAGACGTTCTTCCTGACCCTCGACAACGCCTTCTCCGCCTTCCTCCTCTCCAGCTTCATAGCAGCATTGATCTCCGACTTTGGAATTCCCCTCATCACCATCTGCTTCCTCAGCTCCTGGAGCCTCTCTGCGTCCTCCTTCTTCACTGGGAAGCCGTCGTACATGACTATTTCAATCTCCATTCCATTTATTATTACTTTCGTGGTGCCTGGGGTGGGCTTTCTCCTCTTGTGCTCCTTGTCGTCTCGAATCTTCGCTGTCTTTCCCCTCTTCACGACCCTCTGATTGTCGAATTTACTCTGCAGTCTGGTGGAGCCATTCCTCGTTCCAGGGGTTTGGCTCTCGTTTCTACTCTGGAATTTATTCTGCTGTCTGTCTGAATCCGGGGGTTTGCTGTCCTCAGGGGAGCTGATGTCCTTCCTCTTGCTCCCGAATTTTATCTCAGTGCTCCACTCGTTTCCTGCTGTGTTGAAGGCACCTGAGGCCCTTCTGTCGTCGTCTTTACCCTCGGGAATTTTCGACTGATCCCCTGAGCTGGTTATTCTGTTCTTTCTGTTTCGTTTCTGACGCTTGCTGAGCTTGACACTGGGGTTTCCAGGGGCCTCGTCCTCTTTGGGGGTTGAAGGGGCTGGTGACTTCACCTTTTTCTGATTTTTGAATTTTTCTGAGGGCGCTGGTGACTTCTCTTCATTCATTTTAGGCTTTTTTGCCTCTGGGGAATTGTTTTCTGAGGCACTGGGGTGAATTGATTTTCGTTTCTTTGATTTTTTCGAAGGCGAGGGACTATTTTCAGGGTTGACTGCACCTTCTGGGAGTTTATTCTCTTCTTTATTAATTTTCTGATTTTTCCCTGGGGCATCACAGGCCTCAGCAGGTCCTTGTGGAGTTGATTCTATCATTGATTTTCGTTTCTTTGATTTTTTCGAAGATGAGGGACTATTTTCAGGGTTGACTGCAGCCTCTGGGAGTTTATTGTCTCCTAAATTCGATCCCAAAGATTTTTTCTTGTTTTTCCCACCTGCAGGGGCTCCAGTGGAGTCTTTAGATTGTTTGTTGATCGACGGTTTCACTTTTTCTGGCTGAAACTCCGCCCAATCGTGATTGACAGCACCCAGATCACAGTAGAAAGGCTCGTCTCGTTCTTTCAAGAGTTCCTTCGCAGACTTCGTCTTCTGGGATTGAGAGGTTTGTTTAGAAGCCACTGAATCCTCCAACTGTTGCTTCATCACGTGCCAGGGGGTGGGCTCATCTGGCAATCGCTCGTTGGAGGCTTTGGAGCCCTTGGCTCTTGCGAATCTCGTCATTTCCTGGATTTATTGCAGGGGAATGGAGTTAACACTGGAAAAAGTGGGGTAAAACGGACACTTTAGACTTTTGTTTAATTATTCATAACTGAACAAACAAATTGATCGGTTGAGCTCAGTTTAGGCTCGTCACAAAGGGAAAGAATTGTTCTTTGTGTTGAGAAGAAAATTATTAGGGGAGAGTGGGGTAAAATGGACACTTGATTTTTTTCAAAAATATTCATAAGTCAGAAACGGATTTATCAATTGAGCTCAGTCTAAGCTCATCACAAAGAGGAATCATTGTTCTTTCAATTGACAAATAGAATTATTCCATTTCATGGACAATTCCACACGTCATGAATATTTCAAAAAAAGTCAAGTGTCCGTTTTACCCCGACCTTGTGTAATTAGAAAGACTAGTTGTGAACTCACGAAACACTTGATGAATCACTTGTTTTGGTTAGGCGAAGGGAAAAGATGCACCAGTGGCTCACGTCCACTCACGTCTCAACCGCGTGGAGTTTGTCAAACATAACCTACTCCGACCTTACGAGACTGTCCGAGTGCTCACGGAGTTGATCGAAGATTCAAAACGAATTGAAATTCTTCTTCGTTCATTTTATTATTCAGTTCCGAGAAGAGTTCTTCAATTGCTTAAAGACTCGATTTTTCATTTATTTTTAAACCGGGTGAAAGTCAATTTTTTTCAGAAAATTTGAATTTGAAAAATATGAATCTTTAATCTTAGAAAATTGAAGAAATTGGAGCTCTACCCGTACGGTAAATTCAAAGATTATTGACAACTGCAAAAAATTGCAGAAAACTCGATTAGATTCGGAATTCTCATTTTTTTCTCAATTTAATTATCGTTTTGGTTTTTCAAAGAAGAAATGTTTAAAAATCAGGATTCAACCCAGTGTCTTATGTGAAAATCAATAATTCCATTGTAATCAAAGATTAAAATGTTTCATTAGATGTGAAAAAATGAATTTTTTTTGTCACCTCATAAAAAATAATCCACCGTTTTGCAAACAAGTTTTATTATTTATTTATAAGAGGGGAATGTTTGAAAAAATATCAATATTTTGCGAAATTTAATTTAGATAATACTGAGTGGGTATGAATTTTTTGGAATTTTTTCCATGCAATTTAGTTGAAAAATTTAAAAACTGAATATATTAATGGGCACGCCCCGGGTGCCTAAAAGTCCAATTTCCGCCACATTGTGATGAAAAATATTGTTCGTAACTCGTGAAAAAATGTTTTTTGCACTCGTTACGAAATATACTATTTTTCGGGGTGATTTTTCGGGTGGATGAAATGTCGCAGTGATGAAATTACGTGTCACAATAAAATAAAAAGCTATAATTCTCTGCATTTTCCAGTCTCACTCATGGGTAGAGATGCAAAATGACCGTCATTTTTTGGTCATATGACGCGATCTAAAAAATGACGGTCTTGTGACGGTCACGTGACGCACAAATTTTCCAACTACAAATCACTGTCACAAACCATTTGTAACCAAATTGTAGTCAAACCATAGTTGCATAATGACGGTCATAACTAATTTCCAATTTGTGACGGTCATGAATAAAACAAAATAGTTTCACTTATATGGATGGAAAAAAAGCGTGATTTCCACTTCAAAATGTCGATTAGATCAATACAAAAGGAATTCAACTGAAAATTGACCGAGAAAAAAATAAAGTTCCCTCTATATAGATGAAAAATGACTGTCATTGTTTCTTGACAAGTTGTGACGATCCCAGAAGGGGGAGGGGGAATTGTGTCAATGACGGTCACATGACCGTAATATGACGGGTCATGTGACGCATTTTCATCTCTACTCGTGGGTCCAAGTTCAGAAGTGATCCACAGAGACAGATTGAGGGGCGTCTCTGAAATAAATCAGTCCATTGTTTGACCTGAAAACGGCCGTTGGGGACTCCATTCTCTTTCCTTTTTTTATTAGAGTGCAAAGTGATGGCCATTCATTAAGGCACGCCCCAGCTGCAACGCGAAAAAAGGCCTCAACGTATGATCAACTTCACTTTCTTCCCTCTCCATTATTACCCGAAAATATCTTGCGCTTCAAGTTGAAGTACTGACGAGAGCGTTAATCGGCCGGACGGGGGCTTGGAGAAAGGGGTCGAGTGCATCCCGATGGAAATGATTGGAATTGATGTCTCATCCATACCGATTCAGAATCCCCGAGGACTGCGCGTAGTCATTATTCAGAGTCTATTCAAACTTATTCCAGATAAACAATGATATTTGGAGATTTGAAAATCCCCAAACGACGAAAATCCTCCCCTTTGTGAACATAAATCCTCCAAAGAAAGCCAAAGCATCTCGAAAGCCGCAAGTTGCGTCTTGTTGTCCCACGTACGAGAGATGAAGTATCAGTGATGAAATATAATTGCGCTGGCGCAGGTCAATAGTCAGGGGTACGTTGCCCAGACAACGCGACAGCAAGTTCTCCCGCCTTTCTTCACAACCCTCAGTCCCGGCGCTTCCTCACTACCCTGACGCACTCGTGCTACAATCGACTTGTCCGACAGATTGTCGCACTCACACGCCAGAAATCAACTGTCATTTTGTGTTGAGAGCAACAGTTGGAGAACGAGGTAACAGTGAAATTGTCAAATAACAAGAGGTAAATATCATTGTTACTCCGCTTGTTTAAAAGATGATGAGTTGGGAAGAACCTGTTGAATCACTTTTAAGGACACTAGAGAGCCTCAATTCCATTGATCAATTGATTGCTCCATTAAATTGTGACTTCTCACCGAATAAATTCCTCGAAATTTCAGTGGAAGAAAAAATAATAAAAAATTTCAAAAAGTGTATTTATGCATGAAAACTCCAGAATAATTCCAAAACTTCCAGCTACACCTCACCATTTCCGTGTTACCCGTAAATGGATAACAAAAAAGTTGAATCAAGCTCCGAAAAATCCTGGAAATCAAGAATTCCATGTAAACAATCGATAGCCCAAAGTGTCTCAACCCTCTGGGGATTTGAATTGGACAGCATAACGAGTTATGAGAGATTTGTCAAGTTGCTTTACAGACCAACAGACGCGGCGAGCCTCGGAGTGGCTCGAGCCCTGTTCGGTAAGTAAAGAAATAAGAAAAGAAAAATGTGGGATGTCCGGTAAGGATCGAAGGGTTTCGCAAGGTATAGCCCTCGGAATTATTATATATCGTATTAGAATTTATTCACAGCAAACGAAACTTTGGTTCACACCGTGAGCGCTGGAACGCGTGCGCTCCCGCGACAACGGTATGAATCCTCCGATCGAGGATGTCCGAATTATTACGAATTGTCACGAGGTGACGTACTGAGGTATTCGGCTGCTACGGCGCGCTCGAATACAATAGATTGAAATAATGCGAAATAAATATAAGCAGCTTCGCTACAAAAAAAGCCCCAATTAATTATTCATTGTTCATTAAACAATGAAATCAGTAGCGAAGCGGTAAACCGGGTTAAGTCTATTTCGACCTTTGACTAGTTTTTGACGAATATCTCGGAACCTAAAAGAGATAGAAAAATTTTTGTCACGACCTTTTTTGTAGAACCAATTAAGGGTTATAAAAAAGGTTATAAGAAAAATTTTGCTGTGTCTCTTAGATTCCAAGATATTCATCAAAAATTGGCCAAAAGTCAAAATCGACTTAACCCGGTTTACCGCTTCGCTACTGAAATCATTAGCTATCAAAAGAGATTTACGAATTTGGATCTGATCGTGTCGTTGCCCTTGCGCTAAGTCCTCCGAAGATAAACTCCAACTGAAAATGGAATTCCCCAGGTCTGTGCATGGTGATCGACGTAGTAGAGGAGCGAGGATTATCAGACATCGATTTAAAATGGAGAGGCGCCCACGCCTGTCACTTCCCCCTGATTCACACCATGAATCAGCCTTCATTACCCCACATGATTGTCCTCTACACCCTGATGTGGCTGGGAGCCTTCGGAATAATGCTAGGATTCCTCTTCAAGCTCTCCTGCGCCTGCTTCGTCCTCCCCTACTGGTACATTTTCATCCTCGACAAGAGCTTCTGGAACAATCACTCGTACCTCTACGGCATCGTCTCGACATTACTCTGGGGAACAGGCGCCAATCGCTACTGCTCACTGGACTCTAGACTATCCAGAAAACCATCCACAGTGCCCCACTGGAACTACTTCATCCTAAAGTTTCAGTTCTTTCTTCTGTATTTCTTTGCCGGATTAAAGAAATCCAGCAGCGAGTGGCTAGAAGGCTACTCCATGACGAATTTGTCAGAGCACTGGGTCTTCGATCCCTTCAAGCTCATCATGACAACTGAACAGACTGATTTCCTCATTGTCCACTGGTTCGCCTTCATCTTCGATCTCACCGTTGGTTTCTGGCTGCTCTTCGACAGAACAAGAATCCCCGCTATGATCTTCTGTGCGGCATTTCACTTGATGAATTCAAGACTCTTCAGCATCGGAATGTTTCCCTACGTCTGTCTAGCAACGATGGGGCTGTTCTGTCACGTCAGTTGGCCAAGGAGGATAATCCCCTCATTAACTTCCTCAAGAAGCTTCGCAGCATGTGAGAACGTCGACTCGAACACCGAAAACTCGAGTGAAATTCGAAAAAAAAGTGTGAGTGCGTGGCTGCCGAGACCAATTCCCCCGGAGAAGCCAAAGCCCAAAAGGCCTAACAAACAGCAGAAGATGGTAGTTTCGTTCTTACTTCTCCACATAATCCTCCAGCTCTTCCTGCCCTACTCTCACTTCATAACGAAAGGCTACAACAATTGGGTGTCAGGATTGTACGGCTACTCCTGGGACATGATGGTGCACAACTGGGACACAATTCTGGTAGTGGTGAGAGTCCACGACAACGAGAGCAACGAGGATCATTTCGTTGATCCCCAAGCCTGGGTGCAGAACGAAAAGTGGTCGAAGCACCCTGACATGGTGATACAATACAGCCAGTGCCTAAAAAGCCAATTGTTAAGAAAGAAACAGCAGGTCCTGAGGTCAGCGGGGAGAACCAAGGACACCAGCGAGTGGTCGAGGCTGTCATCAAACCTGAGTATTTACATTGACGTCAGGTGTTCCCTGAACAGCAGATTCCAGCAGAGGATGTTCGATCCCACTGTCGACATGTTGAGGGTCGACTGGCACCCACTGAAGCCCGTCAGCTTCCTGATGCCCCTCCTGACCCAGTACAACTCGTACAGACAGAAGATGGAGGAGATTATCCAGGAGGTGTACACCTGGTCCAATTACACTGACGTTCTCTTCGTGGCTGATTACCCGAGCATGAGCATGGAGAACTACTTCACCAATGATTTTTCAAACGTGACGTTAACGGTTCTGGAGGGTCAGGTGACATATTCCGAGGAGAATTGCTCGGACGTCATTACTGTTGACAAGGGTCACAGGGTGTCAGTTACTACGGAGAAACTGCATGAAATCACCACTGTCAGTGGTTATCCATCCTGCTACATGTACACGTACACCAATCGGACGAAAGAGCAATTGGCAGTGGATGGGTGAGCGCAACTGTCTCCTGATTTTTTTCATTTGCGAAATAAAAAAATTTACGTATATGATTTCCACATGACCTACATGACCTTTATTTGGACCCTTATTCTAACCCTTGTGATCCTCAGTTAATTTCGAGGACCAAATTTTCCTCACCAGAAGTCGATTTGGATCCTCAATGTGACCCTCATTGCTACCCTTGTGACCCTTATTTTAACCCTGGTAACCCTTAGTTGCTGGCCCTTGGTTTTGGACACCCTTGATCCTTATTTGGACTCTGGCCCTTGTGACCCTTAATTTTGAGTACCAAATTTTCATTACCAAAAGTGGATTTGGATTTTTATCATTTAGAGAGATATATAGACCCTTATTCTGGCCCTGATGACCTCCATGACCCTTATTAGGACCCTTAATCTGACCGTTGTGACCTTCAGTTTCTGGCCCTTGGTTTTTCACACCCTTGACCCCTACTTAGACTTTCACTCTGACCCTTAATCTGATCCTTGGGACCCTTAGACCTTTCATTTGACCCTTGTTACCCTTATTTGGACCCTTAATCTGACCCTTGTGACCCTTGATCTAACACTCATGATCCTTATTTTGACACTCGTGACCCTCATTCTGGTTTGCATGGCCCTTATTTTGACACCCATGACCCTTATTATGACCCTTGTGACCTTTAATTTTGGAGTCTTAATTTTGAGTACCAAATTTTCATCACCAGAAGTGGATTTGGATTTTTATAACATAGAGAGAGATATAGAGGCCCTTATTATGGCCCTGGTGACCTCCATGACCCTTATTTGGATTTATTTGGACTCTTAATCTGACCGTTGTGACCTTTAGTTTCTGGCCCTTGGTTTTTCACACCCTTGACCCTTACTTAGACTTTTACTCTGACCCTCAATCTGATCCTTGGGACCCTTAGACCTTTAATTTGACCCTTGTTACCCTTATTTTGACCCTCGTGACCCTCATTCTCCATTTTTTGAGAATTTTTTTTTTACATTTTTTGAGAAACTGGTTTATAATTCACGGTACGATCTAGAACATTTATGTTTAATCAATTTTTCCTTTACTGATAGGATATCAGAGCCCCCGCGAAAAAGAACTGGACTCCCGATTCTCAAGGAGATGAGGTATAAATTAAACGCCTGGTGGAGAGCACTTGGTCACATAGCGAATGCTTTTTTCTATCTTGTTTATGATGTGCCGATGGTGCGACGAGTGCCGAGAGAACCCAATTACCACGAAGACTATTATCGATAATTGAGTAGATGGATTCTTAACAGTATTTCTAATGCCATCTTAAATGTCATCTGTGATTTAATTTATCATTTTCATAAATGATATTTGCCTTGTTTCCGAATTCAGTGGAGAATAATCCTCGTCAAGATGAAGTGATTTAATGTTAGAATTTATCTTACATAAATGTCTAAATATTTTTGTTACTGTTCATACTCAAATATTTATGCAAAAATGTTATAGATTTTGAAAGCGATGTCAAATAAATGTCATAAAAGAATTTCCTGCGATTTAATTCTGACCTTTCTGGAGGTTGATATATGAATAGAATTGTTATATCTGCAGAGGAATAAATGAAATAAAAAATTCAACAACTTGTTAGTAAACCTCTTGAAAAAAATGAACAGCTAAAATTAAATTTTCCAAAATATCAAAATATTTTCGCTAAATATTCATGCGAAATCGTTTGTATTCAACCATTAATCAACCTGATAAGGCTAAACAGACGAAAGGAATTTCTTATCAGGGAAGTAGCTAATCCAACTCGCGGAATTAACCACGACAATCGCCACCGAGAGATAACGAGTGGAGACGGCATAAAAAAACCCCAACATGGTAGTGCATTCGCGTTGGTGGTAATCGCAGGCTCGTAAATGAACAATTGAAATGTACCGAGCGTGTCAAAGTTTATTGCTCCTGAGGGATTAGAAAGTATCGCAACTTTCTGTTGAACCTAAATTATCACAACGCGGTGATTAACGAGTGAGCGAACATGTCGGAATCAGTTGAGAAGAGAGACGAACTCTTGACAGCCCTCGACAAACTGGGAGAGGGATCGAAATTGCTGTGGCTTGTTTTCACTTTGACACTGACACCAACAGTGCTGAATGGATTGCAGTCCATGTCCTACGTCTTCACCACGGAGGTTGATCCTAATTTATCCCCGTTAAGGATTTAAAGTAGCTCTACCCTTACGGTAAATTCAAAGATTTTTTAAAACTGCAAAAAAATTGCAGAAAACTCGATTAGACTCGCAATTCTAATTTTTTTCTCAATTTAATTATCGTTTTGGTTTTTCAAAGACGAAATGTTAAAAAATCAGGATTTAACCCAGTGTCTCATGTGAAAATCAACATTTCCATTGTAATCGAAGATTAAAATCTGAATTTTTTTTCATTAGATGTGAAAAAATCAAGAATTTTTTTGACGCCTCATAAAAAATAATCCACCGTTTTGCAACCAACTTTTATTATTTATTTCTAAGAGGGAAATGTTTGAAAAAATGTCAATATTTTGCGAAATTTAATTTAGATAATACTGACTGGGTATGAATTTTTGTCAAATTTTTTCCATGCAAATTAGTTGAAAAATTTCAAAACTGAAAATATCCAAAAGTACAGCGTAGCCCGGCCGAAGGGTAGAGCTACTTTAACAGTGGAAACAATTAATTTTTTTCTCAATTTAATTATTTTAAAAATCAGGATTTAACCCAGTGTCTCATGTGAAAATCAACATTTCCATTGTAATCGAAGATTAAAATCTGAATTTTTTTTCATTAGATGTGAAAAAATCAAGAATTTTTTTGACGCCTCATAAAAAATAATCCACCGTTTTGCAACCAAGTTTTATTATTTATTTCTAAGAGGGAAATGTTTGAAAAAATGTCAGTATTTTGCGAAATTTAATTTAGATAATACTGACTGGGTATGAATTTTTGTCAAATTTTTTCCATGCAAATTAGTTGAAAAATTTCAAAACTGAAAATATCCAAAAGTACAGCGTAGCCCGGCCGAAGGGTAGAGCTACTTTAACAGTGGAAACAATTAATTTTTTTCTCAATTTAATTATTTTAAAAATCAGGATTTAACCCAGTGTCTCATGTGAAAATCAACATTTCCATTGTAATCGAAGATTAAAATCTGAATTTTTTTTCATTAGATGTGAAAAAATCAAGAATTTTTTTGACGCCTCATAAAAAATAATCCACCGTTTTGCAACCAACTTTTATTATTTATTTCTAAGAGGGAAATGTTTGAAAAAATGTCAATATTTTGCGAAATTTAATTTAGATAATACTGACTGGGTATGAATTTTTGTCAAATTTTTTCCATGCAAATTAGTTGAAAAATTTCAAAACTGAAAATATCCAAAAGTACAGCGTAGCCCGGCCGAAGGGTAGAGCTACTTTAACAGTGGAAACAATTAATTTTTTTCTCAATTTAATTATTTTAAAAATCAGGATTTAACCCAGTGTCTCATGTGAAAATCAACATTTCCATTGTAATCGAAGATTAAAATCTGAATTTTTTTTCATTAGATGTGAAAAAATCAAGAATTTTTTTGACGCCTCATAAAAAATAATCCACCGTTTTGCAACCAACTTTTATTATTTATTTCTAAGAGGGAAATGTTTGAAAAAATGTCAATATTTTGCGAAATTTAATTTAGATAATACTGACTGGGTATGAATTTTTGTCAAATTTTTTCCATGCAAATTAGTTGAAAAATTTCAAAACTGAAAATATCCTAAAGTTCAGCGTAGCCCGGCCGAAGGCCGGAGCTACTTTAATTGTCCCGAGTGATTCTTAATTGATCGCATGTCATTAAAGATTCCCCCGTACTGGTGTTCAGTTCCGGAATTGGTGTCAGCTAATTGGACGAGCGAGCAAATCAGAATAATAGCTTCAGCCGGCGAGTGCACCAAGTATGATTACGATTACACGTATCTTGCTCAAGTGGGGTATGAAGAGGCTGTTAAGTATGTCGAGGGGCTATCGAATGAGCCGCCCAGCTCTTCCTGTTCGGCTTTTATTTACGGAGACGTCGGCCGATCTACTGTGGTTCAAGAAGTGAGTACGTGAGGTAAAACGAACCTTCTTTGATCTCCAATAATTGAACAACTTTTGTTCAATTTAAGGCCCGTGTGGATTATCTTTCGAACGTGATCTGGGGATTAGCGGTCAGGCAGTTTCGATATATTTCGATATAAAACAATATCACGTTTCTTTCATCTTTAGTCAATATCAAAAGAGGATATTGGGAAATAAACCCAATAGGCAGGAAATTTCAAATTATTAATTTAATTTATTAATTTAATTTAATTATTAAATTAATGGCTGTCCGATCGTTATTTATCATGATAAATTATGCACTCCCTATTAAAAACGCTCATTGAAAATGTTCAGTTCTTCATCTACTTCTTTCGATCGTACAATCATAATTCTTGGGGCTCCTGTGTGATGTAAAATCCAATGGAAACTGTTCTATACTTTAGATTACGAACGTTCGAAAAATGATCCATCCGGGCTTTAAAGATATTTTTTTAACCCGTTGCCGGCGGAGCGTCGCGAATCGTCTCGGTGTGAAGGAAGTGGGGGGGTCGCCAGTGTGTTAGTGCGCCATAAGAAAACCACGGCGGCGCAGGCGCACTCCTACAAAACAGTGGGGAGTGGGGAGCCGTGATCCACGGCAATGGGTTAAGCTTTGAAATGAAATTCGACTCCTCGAAATCGTGTCGTAGAGTCAGGAGATATTGATCCTTCAAGAAGGTTTATTTCACCTCACAAATTGTCTTCTGGTGACAGTGGGATTTAGTCTGCACCAGAGCTGCTGATCGAGCCAACACATTCATGGCATTTTCCCTCGGTAAACTAATGGGCTCCGGACTATTCGGGGTTTACGCTGATAAGCACGGAAGAAGAAGGACATTCATCATCGGAATTGTCCTCCAGATACTCTCGGGACCAGCGAGTGCTGTCGTCCCTTGGTTCTGGGGGTTCATGGCACTCAGGTGGATCACTGGGCTCAGTTCAGCTGCTGTTGGATACTCCTCCTTAACTATTTGTAGATTGTACATTCTGTCGTGAATTACGGTAGAGCTGGCTCTCCATGATTTTCAGTTTTTTTTTTTTTTTCATTATTTCATCAGTGACGGAAGTCTCTGGCAGTCGACACAGACAGTGGCTGGGAATTGCATTCAACGCTGGATATCCAGCAGGCACCGCTATTTTGGTGGGACTGGCCCATCAATTTCGCGAGTGGAGGAGTTTGCAAATGGCTATTTCAGTTGGATCACTGTTACTCGTGATTCATGCTTGGTAAATTTCAAATAGAATCTTGTATAAATTTTTTACCCACGTATTTTTTTTTATTACGATTAATCACGAAAACCGACGTCATAATGCAGATGTTTCTTCAATTGGCTTTAACTTGTTTTGTCATTCCTTAAAATGAAAAAAGTTATCTCGATTGTTTTTCATCCAAAGCGATTTATAGCCAAAACCTGTACAATTTTAAATGGGGTGACGTCACGATCTGGTAACACTGTTTTTCATCTTCATAATGTAAAAACTGAACATTTTCAGAGAGCGTTTTTAACCCATTGCCAGGGAAGAGTCGCGAATCGTCTCGGTGTGAAGGGAGTGGGGGTAGAGCGAATCAGCGCGACGCGTAGAGCGGTGTGCGTGTGGCGTAAAGATGTTAGTGTGTAAACAGGTCCCCCACTTTTCATCACGCCAGGCTCGAAGCTAGAGACCGTAAGCGCACGAAAAATTTTTTTTTTTATTTCGTGTATGAGAGGATTATTTCAATTTCGGCGATTGCAAGTAAATAGTAAATTAATATATAACAGGTTTCAACTAAGCGATTTCATGAAAATATTCACGGCATTCACGAATTATTTATAGATTATATATGTCAAAATGGATAAAATTCCCTCTAAAAAACAGAAAAATCGTCAGTCGAGCCGGGTGAAACCACCCTTGGAACACATCCAAAAAATTCAATTTCAATTCTTATGCTCCTATATTCGAGGCGCCGAGCGCACGGCCCTGCTACCGCCATCCCCACTACCGCCGTCTCACGCAGGGCACAGGAGTGGGGACGCCTCGTCCGCGGCAATGGGTTAAATAAAAAAAGCTCATCTACTATTTTTTAACTCAATTTTTCCATTTTGTTATGTTATTTGATTTAAAAATCCCAAGTAACTGCCCAATTTAGAGTGAAATATTAATGAAAATACGACGTCACAATACAAACGTTTCTTCAAATAGCTTCAACATCTTGTTTCACCCGTCATTTTTTAAATAAAAAAATGGTATCTGCTATTTTTACTTCAACTTCGTCATTTTGTCATGTTATTCGATATAAAAATTCCAAGCAGCAGCCAAAATTGCAATCGACAATCGCAATTCATCATGAACTGTTGATTTTCTGCTCTTTAGGCTGATGCCTGAATCCCCCAGGTGGTTAATCACGCAAAATCGTCGTAACGAAGCGCAAAAAATCATCGAAAAGTACTATGGACCGATCTCCACAGCCCCTGCACTCCGGTCAACCCCCCCAGATCAGCAGAATAACAAACAAAACGACATTCATGGCGAGAAGAACAAAAACTTCATCCGTGGGAACATGAAGAGTCTGGGAATCTTATTCTCGAATTCAGAATTGAGAAAGAGACTCCTCATCATGTACGTCTCCTGGCTCACCTCATCTTTATCGTATTATGCAATAGGTGAGCCTCATTTATTTCAAGGTCATATCAAAACAAAATTAATGAATTGATAAATCAATAATTAAGCGAAATTAACAGAAAATGGCTTACCTTAAATCATCAGTATCTTCTGAACAAATGATACGATTCAATCGAGTCACGTCTCATTTTGAAGATCGAAAAAAACCCTTCAAAATGAAAAAAAAAGTTGTCAATTTTTACCCTGCCGTTTTCGAGATATTCGAGTTTACAATCCGGTATTATATGATAATTTGTCCCGCACGAATTTCATCTTTCGTAGACTGCACTCTCTTAATTAATTCATATCTCTCAGCTCAACGATGCGATTTGGATGAGTTCAGGCTCATTTTAAAGCTGAAAAAAATATCTTCAGAATGCAAAAAAAATTATTGAATTTGGGGCTGCCGATCGCAAGTTACTGATGATCAAATCAGTTCATTTATCGCCCCCACCCTAATTTGATTTTCTCCCATTAATTATGTTTGCAGCCCTAAATGTCGACAATTTCACCGACGACCGTTATCTCTACGTTCTGATAATGGGTTTCACAGAGATCCCCGCGTACATAGTCCCCTCGATAGTCCTAATATTCCTGGGGCGTCGCACGGCCGGAGCTCTCCTGTACATCCTCGGGGCAGTCTGCCTCCTCTGCATCCTGGGGATCCCCCAGGGCTCCACCTCCGCGATAATGGGGGTGGCGCTCACGGGGAGGTTCACCCTCTCCGCAGTGTACGGGATAGTGATCCTCTACACCTCGGAATTATTCCCGACAGTCGTCAGAAACTCGGCGGTGGGGACCAGCTGTGTTATGGCTCATGTTGGGACGATAATAGCGCCTTACGTGTCCGATCTGCTGGGCTCAGTGGCCTGGTGGGCTCCGAGCACCATCTGCGGGAGTTTGGCATTGGTCACCGGGGTTTTGTGCCTCGTGCTACCGGAGACCAGCGGACGACACCTTGCTGATACTGTCGAAGAGGAGACTGGAGATGGCAGGGAGAGTACTTCCTTCAAACGGTGTTTTAAGTGCTATTCTGGGGGGCTGACCCTTGCGGAGGCTTCAAATTACTGAACGGAGAGAAATATTCAATAGAAATTACGTACCTTTTCTGCAATTCCAGAGCGAAATGTGGTTGTAGGAAATTTTACGGAACTGTCATGGAATTTTTCCCGCGCGGTCCGTAATTTTTATCTGAATTTCCTGTGAAAAATTACGATACCGTAACTTAAGTTTTTTGAGTCGATTCCGTAATCGGTGAGCGAATTGGGATACAGAAAAGATCTTGCGAATAATCTTCCGAAAGATTTTTCAAAGATCTTCGAAAGACGGTATTTTTTTTACTCGGGGGCAACAATAGGGAATAATAGACCGTGATAAATGGCAGGGTAAATAGTGCCGATTTAACTCCAGGTGCACTTGGGTGGAGACATGATTCTTCCTTGAGTAAACAAGCTTTATATGCATGAAAATAAATTGACGATTGAAAGGGGGTAAAATGTGGGCTCGTTTTTCTATTTGCTGAGCATTAATTTGACACGTGAGTGAAGTCAGGTCGACAGCACACGCGACTAGTTCAAAGAGATCATTGAAATGTTCCGATATTACGCAACGATGGGACTGTTCTGTCACGTCAATTGGCCAAGGAGGATAATTTCCTCACTAAAGTAGATTCTAAGATTATTGAAAACTGCAAAAAATTGCAGAAAACTCGATTAGATTCGGAATTCTAATTTTCTTCTCAATTCAATTATCGTTTTGGTTTTTCAAAGAAGTGTCTTATGTGAAAATCAACATTTCCATTGTAATCAAAGATTAAAATCCAATTTTTTTCATTAGATGTGAAAAAATCAAGAATTTTTTTGACACCTCATAAAAAATAATTCACCGTTTTGCAACCAAATTTTATTATTTATTTATAAGAGGGAAATATTTGAAAAAATCTCAATATTTTGCGAAATTTAATTTAGATAATACTGACTTGGTATGAATTTTTTCAAATTTTTTCCATGCAATTTAGTTGAAAAATGAAAAAACTGAAAATATCCAAAAGTACAGCGTAGCCCGGCCGACGGGTAGAGCTCCGTTAACCCTTTGCTTCGCCCCACGGTTCCCCACTTTTCGCCGTTTTGTAGTCGCCTGCGTGCGCTAGCGTGCTTCTCTTACGGCGCACTAATGCCCGGACGTACCCCCCACTCCTCTCCCACCGAGCCGATTCAAGACTTACGCGAAGCAATGGTTCATCCTCAAAAATTAAAAACATTAATAAATCTCAATTTTCCATTTTCTTCCCGTCCTCGCATGAAATTCACCACGAATAACCAATAGGGAATGTTCAAAATATTTTAATACCCGAAAATAATTCACCGACGGATGTAAACAGATGTCGAGAATTATCGGATGTAAATATATCAGAGAAGGATCTTACGAAAATGAAACAAAAAAAACCATAAAATTGACAATGTACACATACGGCCGAGTTTCGTTATAATTTGTTGCACCAAGTAATATTTCACGTGCATTGGCCCCGTTTGGCGTGCCCCCCCGCTATCGCATGGGGTGGTTTTCTTGCTGCGGGGAGGAAGAGGTGTAACAATGGAACCCTTTATCGAGCCCCTACCCTCCCAGCCAACATCCATACATCATCATTCATGTTGAATGGATAAAAAAAATAGGAGAGAGCGAGCGAGAGTACTGGGGGCATTTTAACTGAAGGGGGTTGCTGGCACCCGCTCAGAATTTGACGTTAAAAAAAGTGCCATAAACATTTCGAGATGATAAATAATACGAGTGAAAATAAACTGACGAGTTTATTCAGCGGCATTGTCTTCCCAGTGCTATTTTACTTCGAGGCGAATGTGATAATGTGGCGTCATTAGAGTTTTTGAACCGGTCCTCGTCCAACCGTTGGGGTGAAAGCTGACGTAAACAATGACAGGCGAAAATGAAAAAGGGCGGAAGGATCGTGATGAGGAGTTTTGGGCTCAGATGGGTGGATTTTAACCCGTCGGCATCGGTCGTAATGCGAGAAATAGCATTTCTGCGTCATCTAGACTAGGAGGATGTGCACTGGGTTTTTTTATCCTTTCGGTTATTTTAAAATGAAAAGGCAACCCCTTCACTGTGTCACAGCACGGATGAGTGATTGTTAAACCATGGAGTAACCCGCAGAAAAGGGGTTGCATCAACTGGTATTGGAATAAAAAATTAGACAGGGTGAGATGAGAGTTTGAAAATTAATCCTTGTAATCGTTGTGTAATCCTTTAAAACCCCGTGACGAAGGTTCGGTTGGGGATGGACGATGAAATTCTTCATGGTGGTCGGTTGGAGATAACAATTGTTTTGGGGGCGAAGGGGTATTACGGGTATTTTATGTTTTATTGTTGGGATTAGGGATTGTTTTTAGGGACTGGTGGGAGGTGGAGATGAGGGAATAGGTCATTTTTCATTATTTTAATTTTAATGTTGAAGAAAAATTGATATTCCTGATTTTTGAGGGGCTGCTGAAAATTCTGCGGTTTTTTTTATTAAGCATTTTTAAACCTTGGAGGTTTAATTTGCGTACAATTAATAAAATACAAAATTTTGACACTTAGAACTTAGGTTACATTGGTTTTAAATTTTTATCGAACATTTATCCAAGAATTCACTAATGATGACAATGGATTTTTTGTCTAGTCTAGCCAAAAACTCTCCAGCGCAGTATGGTGGAAAAAAATTGAACATGTCTGGTGGGAATGTCCATTGTACAATAATGCTAGAGAAATAATGGGAAAATTCTGCGGTTGAAGTGAATTTTCAATAGTTTTAGGAATCGATCACCTATTCTATTTGATTACATAATTAATGGTACATCCCTAGCTAGAGCTATCTTATGTGTGGACCTAGGTATTGGGAACTGGTGGACGGGCGGAGCTAACGGCTTTGTGATAGCGCTTTACATGTAAGTTTTTTTTTTTTTTTTTTTTTTTTTTTTTTTTTT
>NW_021680352.1:1004038-1016377 GCF_001412515.2 Diachasma alloeum
GTTATTTACATTCGATAGTAAGGTATTAACATATTTGTTATCGATTTGGTCCTTCGTTATTAAAAATGGTGAATATTTTCCTTAAATTCTAATTTTACATTTTTTAATAAACTGATGTATAATTTTTAGGGGTTCAAGATCTTTCGCCACCAGGAATGTAGAAATGGTGAATGGTCTAGGACACTTGTGCTTGATAAGTCTCTCAATCATTAAGTCTCTTTCTTGACTAGAATATTCTGGGCATTTCCATATGACGTGGTTGATGTCCTGGACCTCAGCTCCACATCCGCACTCCACACACATGTAAGTTTACGCGCTAAATTTTACTTGATACGTCACATTGCTTTCGCATTCGAATATGCACCTGATGAATATTCCATTCCGCCAGAATAATTCAGAACTCACTCTTCTAGAAATTTGATCTCGCAACGTTAATCACGGCTCGGTACGTCGGGGCAGCTGGCCCAGAGTTTTTTTTTCCCATTCTGTGATCAAATTCTTCCTTTCATCTGAAATTGAAAATCACCCCCTGAGTGTTGTGAAAACACGGAAAAATCCCCGATTATCACACATTTTAGTCTCCCGTTCTCAATCAATCGATTCGACACCCCAGCGAATGAGGATTAACTGAGTCGTTGGAAGAAATTCGATGAAGAGAATTCGATGCGTCCGATACTTTCAGATCACTTCATGAATAATATGATACAATTTCGCATCCCCGTGAGCACACGATATTAGCATAAACTTGATGAAGAAACCTTTGATGCGTGAAATCGCATGGCAAATGAAATTTATAACAGATCGCATTAGCAACTCGTTAGTACAACTAGGCGCGTAGTTCGTCATCCGAAGAAACCGGATTACGCATTTTGCCCCATCTAGAATATCCACCCCCTCCACATCGTCCACATTTTCACAATCCCATTCAGCAGACGCGTTCGTCTGTGAAGATGTGTCTAGGTGTACAGCATGTACGCGAAGAGGGGACAGAGTCGTTGAGGGGTGGCAGGTAACCCGGAGACTCGAAAAAAATGTGCAATGTCACTTGGGGTCGTTGAGGGTTGGGGGATATTTTGGATATTTTGCTGAATCAGNTTTCTTATGCTTATTTTATATCGCTTCGAGTCTGATGAGACTATATGGCGATTGATCAAGACTTTAAAAATGGTTAGATCTCACCATTCTACCCGGCCAGGAATCGAACCTGGAACCTATCCGTTGTGAGGCAACGGCCTTAACCACTACGCCAGGCCACCGGGCTGGTGGCTTTCTTTCGTGAGGTGCTGTAGGATCTGAGATCTGAGTTGAAAATTTTCTACTGAACTTCTTGGGAATTTTCAGGACATTATTGTTTCACTGGAATTTTATGAATTTTTGTGATTGAAAATTGAAAATTTTCGGGAAGAATTAATGAATTTCAGATCTATTGTCTCATGAATGAATAGGAATAAGAAAAATTGAGGTAAAAATGAATATAAATAAGGGAGGGTGGGGTAAAATGGACACTAGACTTTTTTAAAATTATTCATAAGTCAGAAACAAATTCTTCAATTGAGCTCAGGTTAGGCTCGCCACAAAGGGAAAGAATTGTTCTTTGTATTAAAAAACAAAATTATCAACTTTTATCAATATTTCAACCCCTCATTAACATTAAAAAAAAAATCAAGTGTCCGTTTTACCCCAACCTCCCCTATATTCGAAATAAAATAAATAAATTCTTAATTCTTATTTTTGCTAAATATATTCTTGGTGTCTCGATTGATTGAAAATTCAAGGTGAGAAATTCTCGTTTTTCTGCTGTTGAAAAACTTGAAATTCCGCTGAGTTTTCCATCAAAATTTGAAATTCCAATTTTTTTATAACATTGGACACGAGATATTTTGCATTTACAAAAGCCATAATTTCCCTCGGGGCTTCCTCCCCAGAGATTCTTCGGCACCTCTTGAACAAGAATAAAAAACGAAATAATAAAAATTGTATTCGTTCATTTTATCTACACCAAGAGCCCGGAAAGCGAGGGGAATCCCCATGTAAAGGACCACCGACGCGTGTTACTATTTTGTCCGCCAGTATTATTATTATCTCGAAGCTGCAACTGTTTTACTTTGAATTGCAGAGCGGTCCACTTAATTCTCAAGTGCTTGCGTTCATCACGACGATGAGGCAACTGTAGTTGAATTGTTGAGGCACGTTAAAGTAGCTCTACCCTTACGGTAAATTCAAAGATTATTGTAAACTGCAAAAAAATTGCAGAAAACTCGATTACATTCGGAATTCTAATTTTTTTCTTAGATGTGAAAAAATCAAGAATCATATATTTTCTACAGAATTTGCTCGACTCAAATTTTCTAATTTTTTTTCATTTCATTTTTCTTTTCTTCTCATCAAGAAAATCAAACGAGAAAACTTGGAAAATTTGAGCCGAGAAAATTCTATAGAAAATATCTCAATAGAATAAATTATATAGAAAAATTGAATTCTATTAACTTATTCTACTGAATATTTTCTATTGAACATTTCAATGGAATCGGGCAGAAACTAATAGAACAGTTCAATCGGAATTCAATAGAATTTTCTAACGAATTCGACAGGTTTTTCTATTAAATTTTTTCGTCCGTGTTTCGACCTCATGAGGAGGATTTTGCCGTTGAAACATACGCGAGTCGAATTTATCGGCTATGAGACATGAAAAAAATGGGGCTATTTATTCGTCGATATGAAATTGAGGCTCTGTTGGATGTCCTTTGATGATACGTTTCATTGGTACTTCAGAAATAGTATCAGGCAAGATAACGATCGGTTGTAGAGAGGGTAAAAGAGCTACATAATGCGTCACAAGTCCCTCGGGAGAGTCGGGGACTCGAGGAACAAAGAAATGGAGAGACTAGCTGGGGTAAATCTGGAATGAGATTGCGAATTGTCGATTGATATGCTTGACGTTTATCTCGGCTATTCTCGGTAAATTGATGATTTCTACAGAAATTTCGATCGAACAATAGTTCAACTCATGTTTATTCACCTCCTAGATGAAGATGAAATGCTCTAAGACGTGGGACAGCCCGCAGTCAAAGGTAGCAGCAGAATTTTTTTGCAGTTTTCAGTAATCTTTGAATTTACCGTAAGGGTAGAGCTACTTTAATCTATTTTTCCAAAAACTATTAATAGGAAATTTTTTGAAAACGTAGAATAGCTCTTAATCAGCTTCAAATTATCCAATTTCGAAAATCGAATTCTGTTCATTTCATACTATTGTTCCTGCTGACTTACGAAAAAGTTAGCATGGACACGTTTTTTTTCTAAATGGCATTAGCAGAAAATTTATTGAAGGCGTATAAAATTAGCTCATAATGAGCCGCAATTTACGCAATAAATTCAATTCTGCTACTTTCGTCTGCCAGGTGCATATGTCAATGATGATTGGAGATAAATAAGACGATGGAGTCGATAAAAAAAATCAGACGATGGAATGATAGAAGCCAAGTGCAGGCATAATGGTAATGGCCGGATAACCAGGAACTAATGCAGGAGATTGTGATCGTCGGGCTCATTGTTGCTCTCAACGTGAAATCAGGGGTTGGGGCTTTGGCGTTAACGTCAAAAAGCGTTATCCGCTCGGATTGACTCACCTGGCATGGTAACCATATCTGGAGGATCGAAAATGGGGCATGATGAGTTGTTCAATAGTTTTTTATTCACTTCATTGTTTCTAAAGTGATGGACGGATCTGAGTTTTCACTTTCGATTCAAGTTAATAATAAGATTTTTAACAGTACACTGTTAAAAATTTCCGACCCAAAATTATTGCACATGTGTAGGAAGTAATTTACATCATACGGTATTATAAATTTATCATACTTTTGGGTCTCATACCATCTGAGGAAATTCACATACCAGTATAGCAATTTTCATATACACGTCCAGTAAAACTATATCTTGAGTATTATAATTTCCTGATACCGTATTATAATTATCCTGTATATGTGGGGTACCATTGCTCCGAGATAAGATGAAAAAATATTAATTTTTCAGTTAAGCATTCTTCTCAACAAATACAATTTATGTTTATTGTTTACTACTCTCGGAATCCTACCTGTCAAACCTATAAACCGAAATTAAAGTTTTTTATCGCAGAGGGGTTTGAACCTAGGACCTACGGACTGCTCGCAACCTGCCGCATTACCACGGAGCCATCACGCAATTCGTATTCATGATGGTTCGCATCGTCTATATGAATTATAACCTCATTTTCTCGATCAACCACAATTTTGTATGAATTAATGACAGTTTCTCATTCTAATTGTTGAATGATTTCATATCAAAATGGCCTTTGGGATAATTCTACTGTTATTCTTCAGAGACTCTAAATTATTGTTCAATGAATGTTGTCAATTTATGACGATTACAAATAATAATCTGAAATCTTATTTTTATATTTTTCCTCGCCTTTGTTAAAATTCCAGATGTCCATTTTCCTCATTCTCTCTCCAAAGTACTTGGATATCCTTAAATTTCAAAAAATTTCCAACAGTGTAACCAGTTCCTTCGAATTAATGTTTGAGCTTGTGCTCAGTGGGTTAGACGTGTATTTACGTACCGTACGAATATTTCGCATGAGTCTCATAATTCAATGGCTCCGGAACCACCGCTCGGAGCCATTCACGTGGTGTAATTAATGACAGTTTCTCATTCTAATTATTGAATGATTTCATATCAAAATGGCCTTTGGGATAATTCTACTGTTATTCTTCAGAGACTCTAAATTATTGTTCAATGAATGTTGTCAATTTATGACGATTACAAATAATAATCTGAAATCTTATTTTTATATTTTTCCTCGCCTTTGTTAAAATTCCAGATGTCCATTTTCCTTATTCTCTCTCCAAAGTACTTGGATATCCTTAAATTTCAAAAAATTTCCAACAGTGTAACCAGTTCCTTCGAATTAATGTTTGAGCTTGTGCTCAGTGGGTTAGACGTGTATTTACGTACCGTACGAATATTTCGCATGAGTCTCATAATTCAATGGCTCCGGAACCACCGCTCGGAGCCATTCACGTGGTGTAATTAATGACAGTTTCTCATTCTAATTATTGAATGATTTCATATCAAAATGGCCTTTGGGATAATTCTACTGTTATTCTTCAGAGACTCTAAATTATTGTTCAATGAATGTTGTCAATTTATGACGATTGCAAATAATAATCTGAAATCTTATTTTTATATTTTTCCTCGCCTTTGTTAAAATTCCAGATGTCCATTTTCCTTATTCTCTCTCCAAAGTACTTGGATATCCTTAAATTTCAAAAAATTTCCAACAGTGTAACCAGTTCCTTCGAATTAATGTTTGAGCTTGTGCTCAGTGGGTTAGACGTGTATTTACGTACCGTACGAATATTTCGCATGAGTCTCATAATTCAATGGCTCCGGAACCACCGCTCGGAGCCATTCACGTGGTGCACAAACACCAGTGGTCTTGATTGTTGTCAAATAGCTGCAGGCTGACATTCTAACAGATTGAGGCTCAAAAGACAACGAATTATTTCATCCAGAATTAGTGGAAAATTGATAGTGTTATTGTAGATCCCACAGTGAGATACATTAGCCCACATTACTCAAGCATCATGAATATGTGGCACGTGCCAGGGCGTGAAGTAGTTGGTGATTTTGCGTGGAGAAGAGTCGTCCCGCACGCGTCTCGAATTAAATATACAAATGTCGCGTGTTTGGGGATATGATATCCCAATTATCGTATGCACTCGTAGGTGGGATACGTTGAACTCGGCCACGTGTCCACGGTCGATCTCACGAGAATTCACACCAGACACGTGACTTCGATTCACAGTTGGTACACTTTCTATGAATTTTTGAATTATTTCCTCGTTCACACTTAAAGACAATTTTCTCGAATGACTGTTTGGCCCTTGAACCCTCAAAAATCCCCTGAACTAAATTTTCCCCTGTTGAATACTCCGATAATTTCAGCTTCACATTTTTCAATTAAATTTGATAACCTACAGATAAGATAAATCCACCACTTTCAGAATTTTTTTTATTACTGGTAAAGACCCTTGAAACGCCACGCGATGAGATTATTTTATTATACTTTCCCGGATGATATCATATCGTTGTTCAATCCATTTGTGGTTTATCTGGCGCTCGAGCGTGTGCCCGTAAAAGTGGTGTTTTTGAGGGTGAGAAACACGTGTCGACACGCGGCCAGGATAAACGCCTACGTCTTCCTTTGACTGAACTGAAGCGTCGCGACGTCATACTCACGCTGTTACAGTTTTCATACAAAGGAAATTCAAGAGCGTGAAATAATTATGGTAATCCAATGGGCGAGAGCAGATGTAAATCGTTCGGACGTTGTCGAAAATTTTGTTTCACTTTTCGGGAGATTTTTTTTTTGGGGGAAACCATCAGGAAAATGTCATTTCGGGGAAATAGAAACGTTGTCACGCATTTAATGTCAATATTACGTTCAATTTTGCGGAAGGGCGCTATGTCAAATACCTTAAATAGCTTGAAATTACACGAGTTGGTGGTCCTGAAGTTTCCAGGGGGAAACTGTGGCCAATTGATTCGACAACGTTCTTTGACATTGCGCCGGGGCCACCGCAGCCACCGTGTGAGTTTATGCAGCAAAAAATATCGTTCCCTCATCAACAAGAAAAAATATTTTTTTTTGTAAAATCTCCGGATGTGGAGATCAAAATCGCGTTTATCCGGTCGTAAATTCAATTTTTTTTTGTCTGTTTTTAATTAAAAAACGCTATCGGAGGGTTTGGTGAGCGATCAGGGAAGGGGACTTCCGCGATGTTTTACTCACATTTCCCAGGATATTCACCCTCAAGTCTCACGCTCGATGTTGTATCAAATGTTTTATCGGTTTTATGAAAAATTGGGAAAAGGGGATTTTCGGATTTTTGAACTCAAGAGTGCGAAATTCCCTCTCAGATCTTTTCCGCTCGGGGTGGTGGGTTTCAAAGGGCCGCGGAGCGTCGGTTTTCTTTACTGCTAAGTGGCCATGAAAGTGTGCCGCTCATGCGCACCAGGGTGGTCCTCGAGTTTCTACTCGTAAACATCTCTGAGGTCGCACACCCGCCCCCGGAAATAAGAGCCCGTGTGAAGAGTCGGAAGGATTGTCTCCATTCTTCTCGGAAAATGTACCCTTATTTATTGGGTAGGTTTAGGGACTTCCAATGAATAAATTTGTCAATTAACCTGCGCGAAAAATTAATGAATTTTTTTTATTTACGATTTTATTCAGCAGTGGTAAAAGGGTTGAAGTCAGTTCTGACTATTGACCAGTTTTCGATGGATATCTCGGAATGTAAGGGAGATAGCGAAATTGTTGTCATGACCTTTTTTGTAGCGCTAGTTGAGAGCTACAAAAAAGGTTATTACGAAAATTTCGTTATCTCCCTTAGATTCGGAGATATTCTTCGAAAACTACGGGGCAAGTTGACTTGAACCGTTGAACCGCTTCGTCATAGATTTTTTAAACATTCTCTCCTTATGAATAAATAATGCATTTGAAAAATTTGTTTATGAGATCCAATTATTGGGGAATGGTCAGTACGAGTACGATTTTTGAATTCAAAAATTCTAGTTTAAATTTTTCAAGATTTTTAATTTCCAATTTCAACTGGAAAAAAAATCTCTGAATACTAGGATATCCTTGAGTTATAAAAAAACGGCTAAATATCCGCAAAATCACACTGGCATCCCCTCCCCGGCTTTTAATTCCGAGTCCGCCGCCCTGACACTGAAAAACATAACAGTTATCGTTTCAGCACTGACGTGCCAATTGTTATGAAATAATAATAAACTGTACTGCGAGGGAGTTGTCGGGTTGGCCCTGAGGGGAGCACAATCATAATCACGTCACTTCTGCATTTCCGGTGGTGCTCAATAAATATAAAAGCAAAACATCCTCATCCCCCGAAAAAACCCCCAAAAAAATTGCAACATTTCGTTTTTCGGTGTTTTTCCAACGTTTGAAAGCGATTTTATATTTTTTTTCGGACGTCAGAGTCAACAGCGGGTACTTTCACCTCTGAAAATGGAAATGAATCCGCGTCAAGGGTAATAGAAAAATAAGAACCACTGCAATTGGTACGTAGAACTCAAATCCAAGTGTGGACAGATGGCATGGGTTTTGCCCCCGATACTCGGAGTCTATTCGTCCCACCACCACCATCATCCACCGTACGAGCGAGTTTTGACATGCATGTGTGTGTGTGTAGATTTTTTCGATGGCGAGGGGTGGCAGGAACACCGGCTTTCTGCTAAACAATAGTTAAATCAGGGTGTGGGTCGTTTCGAGGGGTGCCGTGGGTGTTTAATGAGCTGCCCAGGGTTCTGGAGGGGTAGTATTTTCAGGGGAGGGGGTGTCGATGAACCCACTGACGTATATCGTGACGAGGAAGGAATCCTCGGGCACTTGACTACCTCCTGGACACTGCAAAGTGCTCGAATGACATCACTAAAACCTCAGAGAACCCCCGGATTTGGAATTAACGGAACGTAAAATTTTTGTTCGTAAAAAAATGTGGGAATACGATGTTTTAATTTAGAAATTAAATATCTTGATTATTAAATATCTTAAATATCTGCAATTGAAATTAAAAATCTTAAACATCTCAATTAAATACCTTTCATAAATTATCCGTAAAAATTATTATTTCCGCAATTATTGTATTGTGTTGCGCGTGAATTTAAATAGCCAAATTGAAAAATGCTAATTGCTAAAAATGAAATAATAGTTGAATCGGGGTGTACCCGTGTCGTACATCGTGACGAGGAAAAAATCCTCAGGCACTTGACTATCTCCCGGACAGCCAACACTCGCATTCGAAATTAACAGAACGTGAAATTTTTATTCACAAAAAAATTCCGGAATATGATGTTTCAATTTTGAAATGAAATATCTTCCCCAAAATTCCGCAATTATTGTATTGAGTTGCGGTTGGGATAAAATATAAAAATGAAACACGATATTTGAGGGCTATTCTGCTACTTTGTAACTCACAATCGATAACCGTTTTCAAGGGCTATCGGTGAAACTTGTTTCGTACATTTGATCCTGAGCATGCCCTTTCATCTCTTAAAATAACGCTGTAGTCATTCACTACCCGGGGTTGAATACTCCAGTGGAATACGAGATAAAATCCACTTCTCAATGTGTAATCCAGCTTAGGTGACCCTACCAGTCCAATAAAACTCATTTTTTATTCTTCCCTCTTTAAATTTCCCCCTCAACCCCCTGATCGATTTGCCCCGCTATATCGTTCATCTTAAATCCCCGGTTTACATGTGATTAAAGTCCATAAGAACACTAAAAGCTTTTTTCAAACGACAACAAGGATTTTAATCCGTGAAAATATTTTTTTCTCGCAGTTGACATTTTTGGGGAATTAAGGTGCTTCGACTGTAGATCACCGGGGGTGAAACGGAAGGGCAGTCTTATTGTTCTCGAGTGGGCATTTGAACATTTTTTGAATATTGATTTTATTCATCAGATTGATTGATTTTTTTCTCATCACCTGCGGGTGTCAAATAATTTTTATTGGATGTTATTCTAATTATTGGAATAATATTAAAATGCTTCTCGAGTTGGTAAACCTGTCGAGTGACATTCGAATCACGCGCCTGCGCGTGAGGCCGTAATTGCCCCGAAACTCATAATTTTCCGAATCATTTGTTCAAATAACTTTTTTATGAAATCGGAAAAAAATCTGAAACTTATACGTGTTCTCAAGAAAGATTTGATTTATCAGCCACTAGTTTTTCCTCAATAGTTCATTATTTTTTTGGCTGCCATGGAAATCTCCCTAGTTGAGAGTGGGGTAACCTCGGAGGTTACAGCTGGAGATTTCACAAAAACATCCAAATTTCCTTATTTTTCCCCTTGAAACTGAGAGCTCAAAAAAATGTGCAAAAATTCTCAATGATGCAGCAGACTTAGAAGTTTCTCCCATGAATTTTGCAATTTTTTTTTCATTATTTTGAGTTTTCAACCGAAACGCCTTAATCCTGCCGCATTTCGAAAACTATTCGGCAAAACAGGTCGTTCTTCGTGTCCTCATGTACTTGAATATAAAAAATTGTCTCGAATTCTTCTCCATCGAAAGATCGAATTGCTCAATTTTTTTTCCTTATTCACTTCATTTGTTGAGTACGCGATATTTTTTAACAGTGATACGTCACTCATGTATGAATGCTGGATCCGAGGACTGGCGGGGGCATTCTTCAAGTAAATTATAGTCTTGAATGGCGACGCGATGGGGGGTTGGTTGGCACGCGCACACGAAGGCCTACACCTGCCCCCCGTAGACATCTGTCCCCCTCCCCCCGGGCCCTGCGCGTCTATCGTTTCAGAGTCAAATTCACGTATGAACTCGTACATTCATCGTTTATCAACCGGCGGAGTTTATTAATTTTACTGCATCGATTACAAAAAAATTTAGGACAATCGCTCTTCACTTTTAATCAGCAAAATGTCACGAATGAATCCCTCGGCCCTTTCCCCCAACAGTAAAAATTCATTCGCTCGAATTCTGAGAGACATTGAAATTTGGAAAAAATATTTGAAAAGTCTATGGAATCGCCTCTGCAGTGAACTACTTTATTTTTTTTTCAGTGCATTTATAATATTTTTTTATGAATAAAAGCTGCAGATGAAAATCTAGCATCGAACCGATTCAATTATATTAAATCAGTCGCGAAGTGGTAAAAAGAGAAGTCAATTCTGACTATTGACCAGTTTTCAATCAATATCTCGGAATCTAAGGAAGATAGCAAAATTTTTGTTATAACCTTTTTTGTGGAGCTCATTGAGTGCTACAAGAAATGTAGTGACGAAAATTTCGCTATTCCCCTTAGATTCGGAAATATTCCTCAAAAACTCAACTGGGAGATAAGTCGACTTATCTCCGTTTACCACTTCACTACTGAAATCGTCTCTTTTATCAACGAAATGTGGATCCACGGTAGATTCTCACTCACATCTTGTCTGACATCTCTGTTATGAACTTCTTTCTTTCGGGTTTCTCTGAAACCCGAGTTGAAAACCAGAGTTGTGCCAACATTGTCCAGTGGGATCTAGGAGTCTCCCCTGGTTGGAAAATCATGAATGAATTTCTGGAGATTTATCAGGGGATGTCTGCATAAATCATTTTTTATTTACGAAAATTGTTGGAATTATTATATGAGTGAGACGTAGATGAAGGCAAAAAGCCATCTCTAATGAGTTAATTTTTCTTGGTATGGATTGTATGTTTAATAACACCGGGATCAGCGTGTTTATAAGAATTTTGTTTAGTCTCAGTAGAGTGGAGGAGTGGAATGAATGCCTCTTTATGGATCAGATTTTTAACCAGAGTTCGTCACCAATTTCTTTGTGTCGAATCGGTCTCTCGGAGAGCTTTGAAGAGTAAAGACGTGCCCTCATTAATAAAACCAGTTAAATTCAAATAATCAATCACGAGTGTTTTCATTTATCGCCATAATCCTAATAAAAATTATCAGGGATGCGGTTGTGCCCAGATATATGGATGCAGTAATCCAGGATTGAGACGATGAAAGAGGCGAATAAGGATTTTTCCATAATTCCGGGGGTTCAGTTTGGTGTATCGGGTGTAGGATGCCCTCCGGGGTGAACAGTGCGTCTCTTTGTTCCATGGTTTACCACAAAGGCCTGCAAATGCCAAGTTGAAATGAAAAGCCGCGACCATCCCCCCAGGGCCCGGTTAGACAGCCAAACAGATGCGGAAATACGATGCTGAAAGATGTCTGTCAAATTTCTTTTATTTCTTTTTTTTTCTCAACTTTTTTTTTCTCTCATCTTGATCAGGAACTCCGCTACAATCTCGTTAGTCGCGAGATGATTATCTTAATTGTCGAATTGAGAATTTTGAATGGCGAGGCATTCGTGTCGAATTTTACGATGCGAATGCAATGTTTATTGGGGGGAAGTCGTCGTCATTAATCATCGATTAAGTGCTCAACGATCGGTCAGGGTAATTTCGGGAATTTCCGTGAATTTAGGGAAACTGCTTTCTCCCCCTCTCTTCGACGGGATTCGTGTATATCCAGAGCCGTGTGTTTTCGCCACCCCTCGGTGGAAATGAGGGACCAGTGCCACCAGTATGTCACTGTACAGACCAGCACCCCTGTACAATGAGTCCATAAGACCGATCGATATGCTCACTCGACGGTGACGGCTGGGTCGATCAAGGTGAAATCACAGCCTGTTGTCCAGAAATCAATTGAAATATATTTTTGAGGAATTTTTTGCTGCTACATTTACAGGGGGCCGGGGGGGGGGGGGATTCC
>NW_021680352.1:1016394-1019843 GCF_001412515.2 Diachasma alloeum
GGGGGGGGGGGGGGGGGGGGGGGTATTCCACTGAACTTTTTGTGAATTTCATCATCGAAAATTCAAAACTTCATGGAAAAACAATGGAAATTGTAAATTTTAGTTCAAAGTTATTGGGATATGGGTAAAAGTGGATAAATAAATGTAGTAACGCAATGAATACTTTTAACTTGAACTCTTTATTATTGGCACGAGGAAGGCACGACTGTACTAGAGGACCGTTGTCCAGAGACTAAATTCTAACTATTTGAAAAACCTTTACTGAGGGAAAAGCAAGACAAAGTTTATGACTCCAGAGGACAGAGTTTCCTTTGAATTTCTACATGTGGTAAGGATTGCAACGCTCTCGAGTTCGGAGCACAACGGATCATAAATTAGTCCTTTTCTGGGGACTTTCCCCAACACGTCATAAACCTTGTCGAGTGATTTTTGAAGAAAAACAGAAGAGCTGTGTTCGAATATTCCAACAAAAGTATTTCCCGAAAATTAACAGAAATCGGGAGATTCCGGTGAATATTCTCTTGAATTTTTTAAAAATGTAATTGTCCCCTGTCGAATATTCTCCTTTCAGCTTAATTTTTTTACTGTTCGAAAGCCGGGAAAATCGGCTGGGGTGCATGATCCCGACACCTTTATGGGCGACAAAACCTTCTGTTCATTTTTCGAATTCTGTGTGTACAGGAGATATATCGCCCATTCAATTCAGCTACTGGACACATAGTTTTGGGGAAAAACTGTCGATTTGTGTGGCTAACGGATTCGTTGCAGCTTGCCTAGTTGTTTTGCAAATAGCCGACGTATTTCGAGGGTCATCTGTGGAGGCGAAGCGAGACGAATTGTCATATTCAATTCGGAAATGTCTTGGGTAAACAGTGGATGTTTAGGGCAACCCTTTGGTGAATACTCTTGCGTAATTTTGTGAAATATTTTTGTTCCATTTCTGGGATCATTCACTCCTGTTATGATAGATCTGGGGGACTACTCGAGTGCCTGACGTTTTGTGTTTATTATTGTAACACTTGAGGCGGGTTACACCGGTTCTACTGCTCTTGTTATGGAAATTTTTCGATGAGTAGATGGATAGAGTGAGAAATATTTTTTTTTCGAGAGGGAATAGAATTATTCATCAACATTAGTTTTTAATCGCGTTATAAAATTCAATGTCAATTAGTTTTTCATGTCAATCTTTAATTAATCATTAATTTTTTAATTTTTTATCAATTTGTTACTGAATAATATTTATTTAATTATTTTTATAGTTGCTGTTTTGAAGTCGTTTGAAAAAAATAATAATAATCATTTGTGGAAAATCATTTGTGAAGTGTGACAAACTTGTAATCCCTAGGATTACCGCTCCACTCCGAAATTTCAAACGATCTCGACAATTTGTGATACATCTGTCCGCGATTTCATTCACAAAAGGCATAAAACTCGGGCACGTGCCTCGGCACGTGTGACCACTGATTTCAATTATCATTCCTGCAAAGTGGATGAAACCCCGGGTGAAGGAATTAATCTCAGAACAAAAAGAGGGAAATACGTCTTTTAAAATAATTTTATTGTTAAAGTTCCATTCTCTGTACAATAGACAAAATACTTCTCAGAACGATATCATCATAAGAGCACAGTTTTGCAGGCATCAATTACACACTAGTTATCCTAGAGTTTCAACCCGACGGGTTGCACTTTGCCATTAAACCCAAAATCTTAAAACATTGAGATCTGTTGATAATTGTTCACTCTGACTAGAAAACTTTGAGAGCAGTCTAAAGATTCCTGTTGATTGTTCCTTTTCTCCATCAGTCTGTCCAAGATTTACAGACTAGTAATAAAAATATTCTCTTACAAAGTAGTTAACGATATTTTAATTAGTTTAGTACTTTACAATCCACTGGTAGAAGAGAATTTTCCCTGCATCAATTAATGATTCATCAGCTGTATCAAGAACTAGTGCATTAGCTCCGACTTTTCTCCACACTGACAGAAGAATTCGGTTAATGTTACCTAAGGAATTCAGTTGAATCTTTTTTTCTGATCCGCCTGTATTAAATACATATTCGTTGGAGTTAACTATAAATCTTGTTGACTCAATAAAATCTAATTTCCTGCAGAGTTGTAAGAACACAACGGTTTTGTTGACGCAAGTGAGCATTCGGTAATAGTTACCGAATCTCGACTGATGGAACACGCCATCTAGTTCATATCGACAGATCAAGATCATCGTCTATAACGGTTTTCATTTACATGTCGCAGAGACGCCGATCACATCATATCCGATTACTATTTTTATCAGAATAAAGTGAATTTTAAGGTAAATTCATAAAAAAATGAAGGATTTATTAACGTGTTTTGGTTTGATTGTTCTGTGTGGATTATTTTTCAAAAGCCATAACCTTGAAGAATGTGTTTCATGCGCTGGACTTTAATCCTTCTAAACAGCTCGTGCCTCGGTACGACACTATATACTCTACGTTTATTTTTAATATTATTAAAAATGGTGTTCACTATCAAATCATAATTAATCATGAACGAACAAGCCATTCACATCGATTGACCATTCAGTAACTATTACCGAACAGTTCATTCGGATGAACCCGCCCCCGCTCAACCGAATCGTTCGATAACTATTAACGAATTCAGTCGTTCTAATTCAACAGCGTCATTCGGTGCCAGTTACCGACCCTCGTTAACATCAACTGAATTCTCCTATCAGTGCATCAGTTCCTGAAATAAAAATTCTCTCGAACCACTTTACAACCGTGAAACCCCCCATTAAATCGAATATTTGGTTGAAGATTGAAATAGTCCTTCCAACAAAATGCACACGCACGCTTTCACTCAATTTATCCACCGCATCTCAGAGGCACTGATACATGTTGTTATGGTGAGCCATTAGGTGGGGTTGGCTCATCTGGTGCTGGCCATGGGGGTTGTACATCCTTTGGTCATAGCAAGCCTGATACTGGATGGGTGGGCTGATACTTTGGTCACTGTAGCAATCGTACTCCTGCCATTCTGGCATAAAACGCTCCTGGGGGTAGGGGTAGCTGTTGTGGACCGGCCCAAGACGCTTCTGAGCCGCCACAGCACAACTTCCCGTCGACGACGTTATCATGTTGCCGTTCTCGCTTATGCTCACTGTGACGTTACCCACGTTCACCGTTATCTCGCCCGCCTCGGTGTTCCCCAGGGTCTGCGAGAGCGCCCAGATGTAGTTGTGCGCGAATCGAAGGGTCTCGATCTTCGTGAGTTTTGTGTCCTCGGGAAATGTCGGCAGGGCCATTCGCAGACGCTCCAGGGCGTCGTTCAGCGTGTGCATTCGGTGACGCTCGCGGTCGTTTGCCTTCATTCGGCGATTGCGCTTCAGTTTGAGAACCTGGAGTTGAACAATTTGATAATAGGAAACATACGTTTTTTTTTTTTTTTTTTTTTTTTTTTTTTTTTTTTTT
>NW_021680352.1:1019990-1022815 GCF_001412515.2 Diachasma alloeum
AAAAAAAAATAATCTAGAAATTGTAACAATCTCCCCAATAATTTTTTGAACCGTCCAATTCGGATTTTTCAATGAGAAATCGTTGATTGAAAAGTGCACTTTTTGGGGGCCTCGAGTGGGCTGTGACGTCACAGCACTGTAGTCGCCATGCCTCACTCACTCTCGTAGCGGGAGTCGACAGAGCCGACGCGCGCTGTCTCTCAAATGAATTATTAACATTGATAATCCATATCAAAATCAAATTTTTTTCCGTGGAATATTTTTTTTATGACACATAGAACAAATTGAAAGGGGAATTTGATCAATTTGAAAAAAATGTATGTTCCCTATTGTCCGGGGTTATTGCAAATTGATCTCTTTAATTCAGTAGCGAAGTGTGAACGCGATAAGTCAAGATTGACTATTGACCAGTTTTTAGTGGATATCTCGGAATCTAAGGGAGGTGGTAAAATTTTTGTTAAGAGCTTTTTTCTAGAGCCGATTGAGAGCTACAACAAATGTGGTTACGAAAATTTCGCTATCTCCCTTAGATTCGGAAATATTCCTCAAAAACTCAAATGGGAAATGAGCCGATACGTTTTAACAATTCGCTACTGAGTTTAGTTCGTGTTTTAATTTAGTCCATGGTTGTTCAGAGGATTAAATGACTTCCATTAATTGATGAATAATAAGTTTAATGTGAGGAAGTTGAGGGACGATTTCATGGAATTTTTTTTATTCATTTAAAGGAATAAAAAAAATCCTCGTGAGGAATTAGATTTTTCTGATTTTTTAATTTGGTGAGGTTGATTTTTTAAATGTGATTGCGGATCAGGTTGAGGACCTGGAGATTTTAAAATATTAAAAATTTAGAATATTGAAGAATTATTAGGGATTGGTTTGAACAGATTTTTTTAGCTGGCGATGATTAAAAATTTTAATGTGAAGAAATTGAGACGAGGATTTCAGCGAATTTGTTCATTCAGTTGAAAGAAAAATACAGAGGCTTTTTCTCCACTGATTTTTTAATTAGTCGAGGTACTAATTACCTGCGTAGGACTCTTACACCGCGTATTCCTTGTCTTCTTCTTCTTCTCGTCCTTGATCGCCGGATAAAGAGGATCCACCGAATTCTCGTGCTTCGGGGACTCGAAGCTAACGTCAAACCCCGAGTCTGAGGAGCTCGAGAGCTCGTCAAAGCCATTCTCACTGCAGAAAGAGTACTCGGACGACATCGTACACTGCAGAATTCTAAAAGCATTCAGTATCAATACCGATATTACAATTCCGCGCAAATCAGCAGCGAAGTTATCAAACGGTTTAAGTCGATTTTGGCAATGGCCAGTTTTCAATGATTATCTCGAAATCTAAGCGAGATAGCAAAATTTTTCTCATAACCCTTTTGATAGCTCTCAATTCGCTCTACAAAAAAGGTTATAATGAAAATTTCGCTATCTCCCTTAAATTCGGAAATATTTCTGGAAAACTCAACTAAAGACTAAATTGACTCGAACCGTTTGACCACTTCGCTACTGAAATACTTCAGTAGAAAAAATGGGTTCCCGCACAAAATTCTTTGGGAAAAAATTCTTTGGCAAAAATTCCTTCTGAAAAAATTCCTCCGGAAGATTCCTTCGGAAATGATTTTTTCATGCAATATTTCCTCCTGTAAAAATGCCTCAATAATTCTTTCCCAGAACCATGGGATAGAAACTTGTTTTGGACAGCATAATCTCTCCGAAAATCTCATAGTTGACTAAAAAAATATTTAACCAATATAAAAAAAAATATTTCCATTTTTTTTCTCAATTTTTTTTTCCAAAGTAATTCAGTAGTGAAGCGGTAAACCGGTATAAGTCGATATCAACTATTGCCCAGTTTTCAATGAATAACTCAAAATCTACGGGAAATAGCAAAATTTTTTTCATAACCTTTCTTTTGGAGCAAATTGAGAGCTACAAAAAAGAAAATTACAACAATTTCGCTATTTCCCTTAGATTCCGAGATATTTATTGAAAACTGGCCAATAGTCAAAATCTACTTATAACGGTTTACCACTTCGCTACTGATAATTATTATTTGTCAAGTAATTTTTTCAAAAAAAATTTGTTCTGAAGGAATTGTTTCCAAGGAATTTTTTCCAAAGGAATTTTTTCCAAAATATTTTTTCCAAATGAATTTCAGGCGGACACCGAAAAAATGTGGACTTTCAAACTCACGTTTAAAAGAGCTTAATCCAATGGGAAAAAAATCACAGTGCGAGCCTCACTCGGGGTCATTCAAAGGTACTCGCCACAAAAATATGATGTCTATGATACAGCGTATCCGCCAGTCCTACACGAACCGATAAACTCGGGGTACGAGTGAGCACTGGGTACGTACGAAGGGTCTCCAGTGGCATATATAGGACTATCCATCGGGGGTTGTAGCACTGGTACCCCCCCACCTTGACAACATATCGAGAGAACCCCTAGCCACTGTATATGGGGCACCATGCGGAGGGAGACAGAGCTACTGGATTTACCCTCTAATCGTGCAGTGGGGTTTCTCCGCCCCGTTTTTTTCTTTTCTCTCCGTATTTTTCTCTCCCCCTCCTGCCGCTCCGCTCTCTGAAAATCTATGACGCGTGCCGCGGTTGCAACCGGACGCCTCGTTTTCGGATTAGCGGTCGGATGACCTGGCTCTTTCAAATTCCTCTAAACATGAGTAATTAGTTATTAGTTTGTGATTATCACCGAGAAAACTAACGCCTGAATTTCAGACACTTGTAGACACTTTTCAAACACTTTGAGACGATTTTGTAGAGACTTTTGAGACATTAAAATGTGTCTGAACCAAAAAAAAAA
>NW_021680352.1:1022940-1048756 GCF_001412515.2 Diachasma alloeum
ACACGTTTTTTTTTTCTTAAAAATTAATGTTTGAAGGGACTTTGCCGTCTGAATCAGGTGAGATATCTTAATAGTGAAATGTTTGAATCGCTCATAAATAACTCAATTTCAGACATTTGTAGACACTTTTCAAACACTTTGAGACGATTTTGTAGAGACTTTTGAGACATTAAAATGTGTCTGAACCAAAAAAAAAACACGTTTTTTTTTTCTTAAAAATTAATGTTTGAAGGGACTTTGCCGTCTGAATCAGGTGAGATATCTTAATAGTGAAATGTTTGAATCGCTCATAAATAACTGAATTTCAGACAGAAAATATCTGAAAATAAATACCTGAAATTTTTCAGACACAAAAAATGTCTAGCATCATTTTCAGACGGAAATGGTGGTTGAAATTTTCAGACACTTTTGAAGATTCAGATAGTTTTTACCATCTGACATCTTAAATTCAGATAGCTGTCAGACACCTGGTTTTTGTAGTATAAATTCTGCTGATTGGGGTTTTTGTTTTTTTCGGGGTGGATTGTTTTAGAGGGGATAACACGAGTGAAGGTGACGCGGTGACTGATAATGCAAAGCTCTGTTGACTGGACAAGTGGAGGTAATCTAATGAGTGACATATGGTGTGATAAAGTGTGGGTGGAGCAACAGGCTAGCAAAACCTCGAAAAACGGAAAAAATTTTAGGTTTAGTTGTGGGAAGAATAATTTGTGAGTTAAAAAAATTTACAAATACTATGTTTTTTCTTCTCATGATCAACAATTAGGCAATTTAGACATGTTTTAATATAAAGATGAACTTCACACATGAAAAAATGAAAAATATGACGCAGAAAAAAATTTTGGTATTTGAAAAATTGGGAAATACCGAGGATTTTTCTCAGCGACTACTTCACGTGATATTTCGATATAAAACAACTCTACGTTTCTTTCATCTTCAGCCTATATTTTAATTTCACGGAGGATTCAAGAAATTTTACGAAACTGCAAATTTTATCTCAGTTATTTATAAAAATTAATAGTAAATTTGTACTCAATTATCATGTATTGATTGAACATTCCAGTGAGTTAAAAAATTCTCGTTTTTAAAATTTCATATTTTCTTTCTCCCCGAATCGAATTTAATGTCCATGAAATTCCAATGGTTTCCAAATTTTCCCATAATTTTACAATTCAAATTTTGAAGCTCTAAATTTCATTCACCACTTTAAACCCTCAATAAACATTCTAAAAATTCAAAAACATTGAAGTTTATCTTTCGCCTGCAGAAACGGTCACGAGTTCACAGGAATTCTTAAAAAAGAGTAAAATGTACTTGGACATCCTTGAATACTGTATTCATATAACTGTCCCGTTACGCATGTTAAATCGTCCTCCGCGCATTCCCCAGCGCCTGAAACACTGGCACACTTATGACATTCAGCATCCTGACCTCAACAACGTTGAAATCTTCGCAATTTGCATACTCGGCATAAATTCAATGTTCCCCGATCCATTATCGACTACCCCGATTCACGCACGATCAACCTCCGCAGTTCATTCTCATTATCATACAAATGCAACGTTTCGATCAGTCTGTGACGAATTTCCGGAGTTAGGCGTTAGCCTCTAGTCTCTCATTATGCAATAATTGCATTTACCATGGGGCATGGGATACCGGCACGTGTGAATCTTGAGGGAAATTAACGGGGTGTGCATTGTTTGATGTACTCCATAAATTTAGAATTCTCGGGTAAAAGTTTACTTTCACTTCGCGAAGTAATTGAATCATCAAATATTCTCTGTTACGTTCATGCGATTATTAATTCGCTCAAGTGAAAGAAGAAAATCATTTCAATTGGGAATTATTTCAATAAAACATTCGCATACAAAAATACATGAATATTTCGATGAATTAATAATTAATGATGAAATCTCTCTATATTATAAAAATCCGAGTCAACTTCTGGTGATGAAAATTTGGTACTCGAAATTAAGAATCCTAAAGTGAGGGTCGCAAGGGTCAAGATAAGGATCGTGAGGATCAGAATAAGGTTCATAAGGGTCACACTGAGGGTCGCGAGGGTTTGAACAAGGGTCACGAGGGGCTGAATAAGGTTCACGAGGGCTAGATTAGGGTTCACAAGGGTCAGATTAAGGATCATGAGGGTCAGAATAAGGGTCGCGAGGATTTGAATAAGGGTCACAGGGGGGCTGAATAAGGTTCACGAGGGCTAGATTAAGGTTCGCAAGATAAGGTTCATGAGGGTCAGAATAAGGGTCGCGAGGGTTTGAATAATGGTCACAAGGGGCTGAATAAGGTTCACGAGGGCTAGATTGAGGTTCGCGACGGGCAGATTAAGGGGCATGAGGGTCAGAATAAGGGTCGCGAGGGTTTGAATAATGGTCACAAGGGGCTGAATAAGGTTCACGAGGGCTAGATTGAGGTTCGCGACGGGCAGATTAAGGGGCATGAGGGTCAGAATAAGGGTCGCGAGGGTTTGAATAAGGGTCATGAGGGTCTGAATAAGGTTCACAAGGATTAGATTGAGGGTCGTGAGGGTCAGAATAAGGGTCGCGAGGGTTAATTATGGGTCACAAGAGTCAGATTAAGGGTCTTCAACAAGGGTCCCAATAAGGGTTATGTGGGTAAGAAGAGTCAGAATAAGGATTATGGAGGGGTCATGTGGGGGTTAGTGAGCGGAGCGATATTAGCGAATTAGCCCCCTAATAATGAAAGAATAATAATGAATTAATTAATAATAAGAATAAAAAAAATTGACGGCAGTTGTGTAAATATATAATTGCAAAAACATACTGAAGGACTTTTTCAAACGAGTGGTTGAACCCTTCGATTCGTAAATTTCGATAAAAACCCCTTTTCACCGTGAAATCGATCTCCCTGACACATGGTATGAAAAAAAAAATATTGGAAATTACACGAGAGATTTGGCCACGAGGCGTGACAAATCAAACATCAAATAAAAAAACGTAAGAGTCAAGTTTCCTTTGTAGTTTCATTTCGTAAATGGCTGAGAAAAATGTAAAAAGGGTTTCGTGTATTCAATTTAGTTGGGCCCAGTGATACGCTCCGATTGGATAATTTATTGGAAATGTTTTATTGGCGTTATTGATGAGCCAGATGTTGTCATCGGGATATTTCAGCCTCGAGTGCTCTGTAGCATTTTGCGTATAATGTTATTCTCAATTAGCTGAAGCTTCAAGTGAAATTCAGAATGACTCGTGGGAAGTGTGCTGCACTGATAACATTCTCCACTCCAGTTGGATGTGTCTTCGCAGTACGTAATGTATGACGCTGACATTTCCCAGACGCCGTTAGGCTCGAGTGAAATTACGTGATTACAGAATCAGTGAGAAACATCGGGAATGATCTTTCGAATTATCCCACGAGTGGATTTTGATATTATGTGGTAGCACGGTGTCAGAGAAATTTTTTAAAATCATTTCTAATCGATTTTTAATAACGAAGCGGTAAATCGGTTCAAGTCGATTTAGCCCTCAGCTGAGTTTTCTAGAAATATCTCCGAATCTAAGGGAGATACCGAAATTTCTGTAATGACCTTTTTTGTAGCTCTCAATTCGCTCTACAAAAAAGGTCATGATAAGAATTTAGCTGTCTCCCTTAGATTTCGAGATATTGATCAAAAACTGGTCAATGTAAAATCGAGTTGAACCGTTTTACCGTTTCGCTGCCGATTTTTGTCGTCTTCAAGTGCTTTATCGCCATTTAAGAGCTGAATCGGTAAGAACTCAATCTTTACACGACTAATAGAATCATATTATTGAAAAAATCAACGGAATGAGGAAGAAATAAAGCGTTGATAGACGAAAAAATGTAAATCTCCGGGGGAAATCGATGAGCATTTTTCTTCGCGTTATTCCCAACTGTCTCAATCCCGGCATCAGCAGTCCACTGACTCGTTCACTGGGTCAAGAGTGATCGATCAAGCGTTTCAACAGATACGTCCGATTTTATTTTCCCATTCTCCCAGCGCACTCGATGGATGAGTGTGATTTGACGTTTTTGAAGGATCACCCAGTGCAATAAAGTTGCCCAAACATTTAGGTGTCATTGAATCACTTCGCGAGACCCCGGGGGCCTAAAAAATGTCACTGAACATATGACAGAGGTACAGAAATATGCAGCCCCGTCTACCTCCAAGCCCGATCACGCGTTGAGACCTCTAATGTATCCAGTTTTCCCCCTTAAAAATAACGTCGCGTTTATATCACGAGCAAACCACTTCATTCCCCATGAATTCCCATTTTTCAATCAAATAAACTCGAGAAATTTCGCACAGATAGAACGCTGACCTCTCCCTTCTTTCTCGTTACTCTTTATCCTCATTCTCTGCATTCCAGATGAAGATTTAATATTTAGAATAGGAGAATTCGTAAATTGGGGCCCAAATAAGGGTAACAAGGGCTGGATTAAGGATCACGAAGGTCACGAGGACCAGATTAAGGTTCAAACTAAGTCTCACGAGGGGTATAATGAGGGTGAGAATGCGGGTCACAAGGGTCAGAATAAGGTTCACGGGAGTTGGCGAGCCCCCTGGGATTTAATTTTCATTATCACGTGGACTTGAGAATTTTTTTTTGTTTTTTATTCTTTTGACCTGAAAATTGCAATTCCAAATCAATACCAAAATCCATGAGAATGTCGTGTGAATGGGTAATTGTTAAAAATGTCAAGATTTATTTCAAGCATGTTTGTGATAATTAAATTGAGAAAAAAATTAGAATGCCGAATCTAATCGAGTTTTCCACAATTGTTTTGCAGTTTTCAATAATTTTTGAATTTACCGCTGGGCCAGAGCTGCTTCAAACGGCCAAAAATATTCGTGAAAATGTTCATCCAATTTTCCTCCCATAGTTTTCCACCTACGTTGTCTGCGGTGTAAATCACTGAAGTCAAATAATACTCGTTTCTCGGTGAACGTAGACCTTTCCCTCCTTTTTCATAACTCCATCCTCGTTTCGCCCGTCCATGAGGATGGATGAAACGACCGTACGGTGTTACCTGTTATGCCCAAGTTACCGCGAATAGTGTATAGGACTCGCCTTATTCCACAGCCACAACCGTATCTTTCTCATTCCCATTCCTTCCACTCCCCCTTGGGCCTGAGGCCGCATACCTTCTTGCGATGCAGTACTCTCCTGGGCCTCGCCGACACCGCTTATCCCCGACGAGACGCTCTCACGTCTCGTTGTCTTTAAACTGTCAAAAATTTTCCCTCAATTTCCACCGCACGAGTATCACTGAATCACTCTCGAGCTGAGGTACATCGAGCACTCGACACTGAGGAGGTGTTGGTCAAGTGAATTTACAATGAGGTGACCTGTGGATTTTTCGAGGTGTCGCACTTGGATTAATCGGTAACGATCGAGAAATCGAGGAATTTGTGATAATTGCGAGATGGTATTTTTCACGAATCTGTTGCCAACCGCTTTTGGAAGTGTTCTGACGATTTTTCGGGGAGGAAAACATTCCATTCACTCCTGAAATCTTGAAATTCCCCACGTGTAACGTAATACAGTGGATAACGGTTATTTTTTTTTTCACTGCCGTTGCGATTAAAGAGTCTGGGACACGAGGCCACAAGCAACCGGTAGAAAAGACAGTTAGACGGACGTGCCGTTAATCATGTCCCCTTCTGTGTGATGATATGTGCGTGTTTATGTCGTATCGAATGAAATCGAGTCTCTTTTCAGAACGCGGAGAAATAATTCGCTGAGGTACCTTCGGACGGACCACAATACAGTAGCGGTAAACCGGCCCTAGTGGAAAAACATAAGGTGGAGGCGTAACATGCCTGATCAGAATTTCGGATCGGACTTGATCAGTTTCTGATCGAGACCTGAACAGAATTTCCACTAGGGTATGAGTCAATTTGAGAGTGAAATTCGTAAGTGTCCTGGTAGCTCAGATGGTAACAGCACCCGACGCGACATTGGGAGGTCCCGGGTTCGATTCCCGGCTAGGAAGTTACTAATTTTTTCTCTCAAAAAATTAAATTTAATTAATGCCTAATGATGGAAGGCGGAGAAACTCTAGTGGAAAAACATAAGGTAGAGGCGCAACATGCCTGATCAGAATTTCGGATCGGACTTGATCAGGTTCTGATCGAGAACTGAACAGAGTTTCCACTCGGGTATGAGTCAATTTGAGAGTGAAATTTGTAAGTGTCCTGGTAGCTCAGATGGTAAGAGCACCCGTTTTTACGTATGTTTTTACGTCGGTTAGTAATTGCGGGCGAGATGGGCTCTGGTAAAAATATCAATGATATATCCCCGGGAAATACGAAAATGGGAACGAATTACGTCTTGAGTTCGGGAAATCATTATAAACTAGCTTCATTCAAATAACACTCTCAAATTGCGGAGGAAATTCTCGTTTAATTACGAGAAATACTCCATGTGGTGCGCAAGACAAACTCGACGTCGCGGAGAGTTCGATGCTGGGGGAAGACCGATATCCATTCTCCTCGCTACACGCAGAGAAATTTTTGATGAAAATTATCCTACCGTTCTATAAAAGCGTGTCATGAGTCATCGTTTCCTCATTTCTATCCCGAAATTTAGTAAAAATTAATATGTGATGATCAAATTTTATTTCACGTTAGAGGAATTTTATCCTGACACATAATAAATTTTACCCGTCCAGTCCAGTAATTTTTATGTAGATAATAACGATCATTCTAGAATGGTTGGTAAATTTTACCCTATCGGTACAGTAATTTTTACTCTACCGGCACGGCAATTTTTATTTTTATCAGGATAAAATTCAGTAGTGGAGTGGTAAAGGGAGATAAGTCGACTCATCTCCCAGTTGAGTTTTTGAGGAATATTTCGGAATCTAAGGGAGATAGCAAAATTTCCGTAATTACATTTGTTGTAGCACTCAATCGGCTCCACAAAAAAGATTATAACAAAAATTGTGCCATCTCCCTTAGATTCCGAGATATTGATTGAAAACAGGTCAATAGTCAAAATTGACTCATCTCCGTTTACCAGTTCGCTACTGAATTTCTCTAACGTAGAATAAAATTTGATCATCATATATTAATTTTTACTAAATTTCGGGATAGAAATGCGGAAACGATGACTCATGATACACTTTTACAGAACGGTAGGATCATTTTTATCAAATATTTCTCTCCGGGTAATGAAAAGTACCCTGAACTCGGGTGAAGATTTTTCCTCACATTATTCCCTGAATAATCCGTAAACTGACGGCGTCACGGTCGTCGGGCTCGATAAATTCAACGCATATGACGGGCAGAAACTGGTAATGCCGAGTGAGATAACGGGGATTTTTGTTGTAATGCGTTGCTCTGGCTCATTAAGTCGGTGAATCCTTGGTTTGATTCACTGTTGAGTCAGGTAAACGCGATTTTTTGTGAGATTTTTTGCTCGGGGGGTAGATGTCAGGATATCCTTGGTGGTGCCACGGGGAACGTGATCTGACAGTCTAATCATTTATCGCGCGCCGGGAATTCGTAATCATCTTGGTAATTGGTAATCAATTGCTAATTTTTTCCCTAAAATTTTCAATTTTCAATAACGAAATTCCTTAAAATTTTCGTTTGAATTTTCAACGTCCAATCCCGAAAATTTTTATCATGTTTATTTTCCACTGAAATTTCAGGAAACGCAAATATTCAATTAATTTTTTTAGATCGATCTAAAAATCAATAATTTCCATGAAAATTCGGGAAAATCAGGAAAATTCACGTCATTTTATTCATAAATAATCATGTTTCATTGAAAATGCAGTCAACTTGTGAAAACTTATAAATTTCCTTGAACTCTCCCTAAAACTTAAAACTTCATTTCCATTTTTCCCCTAAATCGGCTTCAATGTGACTCTCATGAGAATTACCACTCCATTTTCCCCGGAACGTCAAAAAATTTCTCGCACTCTGTCCAGAAAAATGATTTTATTCCTTAAAAAATTATGTAAACAAGGCGGTGTGCAGACGGAAGAGGATTCGGCTGGTGCACCGCAGATAGCCATCTTGATTTTATTCAGCTCTCATCGTAAGAAGCGCCCTCGCGAGTCACGGCATTGGGCCCAGACGCACCTCCACACTCGTTATTCCTCTCGCTACAATTGTCTTACGCAACATTATTACCTATCCCAACTAAAAGGTGCATTTATATCAATAGAAATCCGAATGAAACGGCAGAAGCCCCTCAGTATTTTCATCCTGCTTCCAGGATTTCCTCGCTAATTATCACAACCGGAATGCATAAAAAATAACATCCCCCGGCATGAAAGAAATACATCTGAATTACTGCTCTGCAGTTTATAATAATAGAGTAGGAAAGTCTCCACCCAGTTGTTGCTCTCGGCGTTCTTTTTCCCACGAGAGAAATCCCAGCATCCTAGAAAGTCCACAATTTATTCACAATGGAAAACCGGACAAGATCAGGGCTATGACGGTGAGACACTCTGTCTTTCTCTCTGAACCAGAAAGGATTCTGATTTCTAACGACTTTTCCCCGATCGACATTTTACTCTGCGTAACCGTTTTTTTCTCAGTCCCTGGCTCATTTTTATCCAACTGCGGTGACTACATGCAGGCGATGGTAATATCATCGTGCTGTTGTAGGAAGAACAATCAAACGAACACTTCCAAAAATGGTACTGTGATTTTTTTGGACCATCAATCATTAGTTTTACACGGAGAGAAATATTCAGTTTAAATTACGTATCTTTTCCGTAATTCCGGAGCGCAAAGTGGCTGTAGGAAATTTTACGGAACTGTCACGGAATTTTTCCGGAGCGTTCCGTAATTTTTACTGAATATTTCTCTCCACTATAGTAATACTTGCTTTGAAATTTAAAATATAATTGATCATTTAAATTTTCAATTGACTGAAAATTTTCTCTCTAAATTCCAATTCTCTTAGAATTATTTAATGCCTAAAGGAGGTTCGGCGGTGTGTGAGGCGAATTTGAAGAATAAATTCCCGTAGTTCCCGGTAGCTCAGTCGGAAGAGTGCCCGGCGCGTAACTTGGAGACCCGGGTTCGAATCCCGGCTGGGCGGTGCGGGATTTTTTCTCTCTAAATTCTAATTCCCTTAGAATTGTGAATAAATAATTATGAATTAAATAATTGAAAATATGTGATTGTAAACTGACCATTGGGGAAATAGTTATAAATTTCTCAAAAGGGATTTTCGATTAACGAAATTAAGGGTTGTAAGGGTGAAAATAAGAGTCACGGGGATCTAAATAAGGGTCATGGAAGTCAAAGAATGGTCATGAGGGTCAGATTAAGGGTCATAAGGTTCAGAATAAAGATCGCGAGGGTCAAAATAAGGGTTATGAGGGTCAGAATAAGGGTCATAAGGGTCAAATTAAGGGTCATAAGAATAAGATCGTTATAAGGGTGAAAAAATAAGAGTCATGGGGATCAGAATAGGGGTCACCGAAGTCATAGGGTCATCAGGGTCAGATTACGGATCTAAGATAGGTTCACAAAGGTCAGATTAAGGGTGATGAAAATCTAGTACTCGAAATTAAGACTCAAAAATTACGGGTCACAAATGAAGGTTCAAAGTAAGGGCCGCGAGGGTCAGATTAAGGGTCGCAGGGGTCAGAATAGGGATCATGAGGGTCATATGGGGAGCATGGGGGTTGGCGAGTGGAGCGAGTTGTTTGATAAAATGATTCGGAAGTTGGATATATAATTAGTTATAAATTCAATAATTTTAAATGGACCTATATTATTAACTGACTTCTCCCAAATTTAACGTTATTCAAAATTTATGATTCTGTCTACGTCTCCTTTGGACTAGATTTAAAACCATTTCAAATCGCTGCTGACCTAAAAACACTAACTGAACAGCTTCATGGTGATTGGTCTTCCATTGCTCAACTATGACACGTCTCGAAAAACGAGAACGTGTCTTAGTTTTAGACACTAATAATTAATAATTAACCAACGCGGTGAAACCGTCTCGATGAAAAGAAGAATAACATGAGTCTTTATTCAGCGTGACAATGAGGGAATTTCTAATCCTCTGGATCATTGCGCTCTCGGCATCGTGGGGTCAGGTGATCAATCGAGCGCCTCACTTTATCCATAATGGAGACATGGCGAGGCTAGCTGTGTCAGAAGGCACATTACCAGGTGCTGCTGTCTATAAACTCCAGGGTGAAGACCCGGAAGGCTCGAAATTACACTATTCCATCAGCGGTGAGTACTTCACGGTTAACCGAGAAACAGGTGTTGTTACTCTTAGGAAAGCACTAGACCGTGAAGTGCAGGACCTCATCGAAGTCATCATCAGTATAACTGGTGAGCAATTCACGATTTACATTTGCGACAAAAAAAAATTACCGCTTCCAGCGGATTATGGCTTTTAATGGGATTTTTTTGTTCTTGCTCTTGGAACAGATGAGGGCATTGCGGGCTCTGAACCAAATACCGTGTCCTTGAGGAGAGAAATCGCGGTACTTGACGAAAATGACAATCCACCCGTATATCATGGTCGCCCTTACGCAACACGAATACTCGAGAGTGCAAAAATTGGTAGTCTCTTGTTGCCAGAGGGAACTGTTACGGTTACTGATCGTGATGGTGGAGTTAATGCTGACGTTGAGGTCAAATGTGTACCAGCGTCAGCTGAAGATGACACGTGTTTTGTGTTTTCTGTTACGACTGATAAGGTTTTGACAATTTCCCTAACTTATTTATGTATGAAAAAATTTGAAAGGAAAACTCAGCGAATTCGCTAGAAAATTCTATTGGAAAGAGTCAATAGATTTCGATTTCTCTCTGAATTATAAAAATCGAAATCGACTTCTGGTGATGAAAATTTGATACTCGAAATTAAGTTTCCAAAAATAAGGGTCACAAGGGTCAAAATGATGGTCGTGAGGGTCAGAGTAAGGATCGCGAGGGTCAAAATAAGGGTTATGAGGGTCAAAATAAAGGTCATTAGAATCAGAGTAAGGGTTATGAGGGTCACAATAAAGGTCACGACGGTCAAATTAAAAGTTACAAGGCTCGGATTAAGGGCCACAAGGGTCAGAATAAGGGTCACCAGAGGCAAATTAAAAGTCACAAGGATCATATTAGAGGTCATGAGGGTCACAATAAGGGTCACGAGGATCAAATTAAGGGTTATAAGGGCCTGATTAAGGGCCACAAGGGTGCGGAAAATTTTTCTAGAATTTCCCTAGAATTCATAGAAAATCCCCACAGAATTTCTTAAAAATTTCAATAGAATTTTCTAGCGAATTCGCTGAGATTTACCATAAAATTATTTCATACGTGTTACCCCTCAAATTGAACCCTTTCAGTTCAATTATAATCACATTAATTATCATTCCAGATCTCAGAAGGTAAATACGACGTGAGGATAACAGTGGTTCAACCGCTGAACTACGAACGTCGAAATTCCTACCTAATTACGTTGCTGGCAACTGATGGGGCTGGCGATCTATCAAAAAGACTGCAGGCCAAAGCCACAGTGGCTGTTGATGTCCTGGACGTGCAGGACCAGCCTCCAATATTTCTGAATGCTCCTTACAGCGCAGCTATCCCTGAGAACACGTCCCCAGGGCATCCAGTGTTGACCATCAGAGCTAGGGACGGTGACACTGGTGAGTCAAGGTCTGTCCTACTGACCCTCGAGGGCGACGACTTGAATCATTTCGATCTGAGGGTCTCCAGGGAGGGGGATATCACGGTGGGGACCCTCGTGACGACAGACGTCGCTCTAGATCGTGAAGAGACTAGGATTCTACACGACGGCGGGATTTACACCTTCAGGGTTAGAGCAACGGAGCTCATCAATGATGAGATTCCAGCTGACTCTTCCACTTCCGTCATCACTATTGTCGTTACCGATGTTGACGATCTATCCCCAATGTTCAATGAGGAGTATTTCAGGGTCAAGGTCTTCGAGGACATCGGGGTTGACACCCCTTTACCTGGATTGAACATGGTAGTGAGTGATAATGATGTCGGTGATAACGCCAAGTTCGTTCTGGCCCTGAGGGACGCCCCAGGGTATCCAGGCGTTAGCCGAGCCTTCTCAGTGGCTCCGGAGAATGCGCAGGGTCGAGTGCCGGTTGTCATCAAAGCTCTTGATCCCAAAATACTGGATTACGACGTTGAAGATCCATCGAAACGAGAGATGGAGTTTGATGTCACTGCCTCAGTAGACGGACGTGTTGCTGCATTCTCCAGGGTTCACATCAAACTTCTGGATGCCAACGATCACAGCCCAGAGTTTTCTGAATCTGTATACAAGCTCTCTGTGAGAGAAGACGCCAAACCTGGTGCCAAATTCGGGGACGTCATTGCGAGGGACGAGGACAGTGGTACCTTCGGGGAGTTGAGTTATACTTTACGCGGATTTGGAGCTGATAAATTCAGGACGGATTCGAAAAACGGGGGGATCTGGGTGGCCAAAGGTCTCGACTACGAGATTCAGAAGTCTTACTCGTTGACTATGGAAGCGAGAGATGGAGGGGGCAGAGTGTCGACGGTTAACGTCATCATCGAGGTGGCTGACGTCAACGATAACTCCCCTGTTTTCGAGCAGAAGGAATACTCCAGGACGGTTCGGGAAAGTGCCACCAGTTTCGATCCTCAGCTGTTCATCAGGGCAACTGACGTCGATGGCCCGGCCCATGGGAACGGAAAGGTCAGCTATTCTATCAGCAGACATAACGGTATGACAGAGGATGTATTTCACATCAATGCGGACACAGGGGAGGTCACCATGAACTTTCCAGCGAAGTCTGGCGATACAGAGAGGGGTCTCTACGAATTGACGATTCGAGCTACTGATCATGGCTATCCGCCCTTGTACTCCGAGACTAAATTGTTGATTAGGGTCGGAGTCCCGGGGAATCAGAGGCCCATCTTCAGAGGAAATTACAAAGGAGCACCTGGACCAAACAGTTATCGAGCCAGACTTTTGGAAAACGCGAGTCCTGGAACTGAAGTCATCAAAGTTGTGGCCAACGATCCCGATGGGAGGGACAGCCTTCTCCAGTACTACATCGCCTCCGGTGCTAAAGACAATTTCGTCATTGACTCTAGCTCTGGGATAATAACGGTGTCCCCCGATGCCAGACTTGATCTGGAGACAGGTGGTGATAAATACGATGTTATCATCTACGCTGTGGACTCTGGGACACCGGTCAGAGAGACAGCAACAACAACTGTTACTGTTAATGTCTTGGACGTTAACAACAAGCCGCCCAAATTCCGGAATTCTACGTATTTGCTTTACGTCTCGGAACGGGCTTCGATTGGAGATTCTGTGCTCAGAGTAACTGCACTCGATCCTGACTCGGACGCCAACATTGAGTATTCCATAGTGGAGCCTATCAAAGCTGTTGATAAAACGGGGGTCGCGTTGAAGAGCACAACCCCTTACGATTACAAGACTGCGTTCAGGATTAATCCGACTACTGGAGCTATTTCCGTGAATAGGGTATTAGATTATCAAGTGGCTGCTGTCATTATTCTGACCGTTCAAGCCAGAGACATCAATGCCGTTGTTGATAAGGAGCTCCAAGTGGACACAGTCGAGATGACGATCTACATTCAAGCCTTCAGCAACAACAACCCCATTTTCCTGAACTCTGGGTGGTCCCTCAATAATCCAGTGATTCGGGTGAATGTGCCGGAAGAGCAGCCCCTTGGGACCACTCTCCTGATGCTCTCCGCCAGGGAGTCCACTGGCCACGCTGTTCAGAGGTTCGAACTTGTGAGGGAGGAAGATGATGAAGGATACGTGAATGTTGGGGTTCAGAGTGGTAACGTCGTGTTGAGCAAAAGATTGGACTACGAGTCGTTGGGTCAGAAGTTCATAAAGTTCAAAGTCCGAGCGCTAGCTAGGGATTACGACATAACTAGGACGATGACAGAAGCGAATGTCATCGTCGAGATTCAAGACGTTAACGATAACAGCCCAGAGTTCACCAAGAAGGATTACAAGATATCGGTGTTGGAGGACTCGAAGCCTTCTAGGATCGTTCTCAATGTCAAGGCGGTGGACATGGACAGCTCCAACACCGAGCAAGAGGTGAAAAGGGGGTATGGGGAGGTCAGATATACCCTGACCGGTGAGAACGCCAACCTCTTCGAGATTGACCCGATCAGCGGAAACATTCGTATCGCCAACGACACAACACTGGACCGAGAAAGACAATCTGTTCTCAGGTTCTACGTGGTGGCTTCTGACATGCCCGGTGGTGGAGCCGAGCAGAAGACTACCCGAGCTCTAGTCACTGTAGACGTTCTGGACGTCAACGACAACGCCCCCAGCTTTCCGCAGGAGTCTTACACAGCGGTCATTCCTGAAAATGCGCCTGTAGGTGTCAGTGTTGTGAACATCACAGCGAGCGATCCCGACGAGGGGAAAGGGGGGGAAATCTACTTCGAGATGATCGACGAGGGAGAGGCCAGTGGGCTCTTCACGATAGATCATCGAACTGGGGAGATTTCGTCGGCGAAGAGATTGACGGGAAAGGGAAGGACTGATCCTTACAATATGAGAGTGAGGGCTCAGGACAATGGACGACCTGTTCTCCACTCTGACGTGTCACTGGTCCTCTACATTGGGGACGTCGTCAGCAATGATGGAGTTCCTCTGTTTATCCGCCCGACTCTTGAGGAGATCGCTTACATATCGGAGAACTCTACGGTGGGGAGTCCGGTGTTTCAGGTGGTCGCTTCTGATCCTGACGACCCGAATCTTCCGGATGGGAAGATAACGTTCAAATTCCTGGAGGATGGGAACTTTGAGAACGATGCTAGCTCCTTCAGAATTAACGGGGAGAGCGGGCTGATCACGACGAGGAAGCTTTTGGATCGTGAGACGAAGGACAGTTACACTTTGATTCTAGTCGCTCAGGATCTTGGTAGTCCCCCTCAGCAGGCGTCCAGGGTCCTCCAGGTGATCGTCAGCGACATCGACGATCATAAGCCCCATTTCAAGAGGAGTTTAGATAGCCCTCCGATCGAATTCAATGTCCCTGAGGAGGTTCCAGCTGGCACAAAGGTCGGCGTCCTCGAGGCTGTGGACGAAGACATTGGTGACAACGGAATGATGGATTACGTCATCATCTACGGAAATGAAGCTGGACTTTTCACGATTGAAAGGCTGGAAAATAACTCCGCGGTGATCAAATCGGCTGGTCGACTCGATCGCGAGACAGCGGATCGTCATCTGCTGACGGTCAAGTGTTATAAGTATCCTGTGAAGCAGTCAGACATCATACCCAAGAGGTACAACCGCCAGGACCCGTCAGAGCGACAGTTTCTGGTGAAGATCATCGATGTTGACGACAACAAGCCTAAATTCAGGAAGGACAACATCACCATTGGAGTGAGGTTGAATGTGCCCATTGACACAAGCTTGATAACTCTAGAGGCTTATGACGAAGATGTTGACGCACTTCCCATCAACTACATCATGGGAAAAGTGTCATTCACGTCGCTGGCGGAACCCTCGATGTCGAAGAAGGGAATTCCATCGTATTTATCTCTGAATCATCAGAGTGGAGAGTTGAGGACGACCGGGTCGATGGCCAGTTTTGCTGACGGCTTCATGGAGGTCCCCATAACAGCGAACAATTCTCAAGTGCCTGGACGAGAGACTAACATCACTCTGCGGATATTCTTGCTGAGAGACAGGGACATGTTGAAGTTTGTCTTCTCGAAGCCTCCGGTTGAAGTCAGAAAGACTCTGGAAGAATTCGAAAAGGCTGTGCAGCAGGCACTCTCTCTGCCCATTACAGTCAACGTTTACGACACTCAGTTCTACTCGAAGGACGATAATTCACTCGATTTTTCGTCAACAAGCTCTTGCTTCCAGATGGTGGGGCGCGAGGCTTATGATCTCGAGGAGATGAAGTCTCTGTTGAGGGACTCGAGGAACGATGAGTTGAAGAAGGTTTATGAAAAATTTCATGTCGAGAAAGTGCAACATTGCGCTGCTCTCGTGGCACGAGCCGATGCCTCGATGACTCAGATGTGGGTGCTTGCCATAGCAGCATTAGTCGGCGTTGCGGCTATTGTCTCTAGCTGCACGTTATGCTGCATGCACTCAAAGTAAGTTTTCTCGTAATTTTACATCTTCATCTTGACTTTAATTTCATGTGACGTCCAGTGGTCGCGGTGGTTAAATCGTTAGTTTGGCTTGACGACTAGACGGTCNACAACAAGCCTAAATTCAGGAAGGACAACATCACCATTGGAGTGAGGTTGAATGTGCCCATTGACACAAGCTTGATAACTCTAGAGGCTTATGACGAAGATGTTGACGCACTTCCCATCAACTACATCATGGGAAAAGTGTCATTCACGTCGCTGGCGGAACCCTCGATGTCGAAGAAGGGAATTCCATCGTATTTATCTCTGAATCATCAGAGTGGAGAGTTGAGGACGACCGGGTCGATGGCCAGTTTTGCTGACGGCTTCATGGAGGTCCCCATAACAGCGAACAATTCTCAAGTGCCTGGACGAGAGACTAACATCACTCTGCGGATATTCTTGCTGAGAGACAGGGACATGTTGAAGTTTGTCTTCTCGAAGCCTCCGGTTGAAGTCAGAAAGACTCTGGAAGAATTCGAAAAGGCTGTGCAGCAGGCACTCTCTCTGCCCATTACAGTCAACGTTTACGACACTCAGTTCTACTCGAAGGACGATAATTCACTCGATTTTTCGTCAACAAGCTCTTGCTTCCAGATGGTGGGGCGCGAGGCTTATGATCTCGAGGAGATGAAGTCTCTGTTGAGGGACTCGAGGAACGATGAGTTGAAGAAGGTTTATGAAAAATTTCATGTCGAGAAAGTGCAACATTGCGCTGCTCTCGTGGCACGAGCCGATGCCTCGATGACTCAGATGTGGGTGCTTGCCATAGCAGCATTAGTCGGCGTTGCGGCTATTGTCTCTAGCTGCACGTTATGCTGCATGCACTCAAAGTAAGTTTTCTCGTAATTTTACATCTTCATCTTGACTTTAATTTCATGTGACGTCCAGTGGTCGCGGTGGTTAAATCGTTAGTTTGGCTTGACGACTAGACGGTCGTGGGTTCGAATCCCAGCCGGGGTGGAATTTTTAACTTCTGATCACAGGGGTTGGGGATTCCACTGAGTGGCTGGGGTTCGGATCTCGGCTGGGAAAGGGCCCTCAACTTCTGCGAAGGGGTTAAGGGCCTACCTGGGCCGGGTTCTGCTTATCAGGGCTCGGCCTATCTCGGCTCTGGGCGAGCGGGAGGTTGCTAATAGAGTAACCGACTGTACCGACGTGGGTTTTCTGTGGCTTCCCATATCTCTTCAGTGACGAGGAGTGAATACGGTACAGCGCACAAAGTCGGCCACAGCCGCAGTGATAGGTAGGGAGTTAGGGTGGGGGCAACGATGGTGTCAATCCTTACGGATTGATACGGGCACCTCTGCTCCAGGGTGCGTGCCCTGTTGAAAAACCATCGAAAACCTTCGTCGCTGATAAACTTACATAAATTAGGTATGAGTAAGGAGACGTTAAAAAAAATTCTGACTGAATTCGGGAAGAATTCCGGAGCTTTTCGATTTGTTGCCTGGAGTATTTGGAAGCCTACCGAGAAATTTAGGCTTTTTTTTTTAATTATCATTTAACATCGCTGCGACTCGGTTGACTCGGGCGATATTAGACGCGATTAGAAGTGCACATTAATTTTGTGCGAATAAATTGACTTGGCTCAGGTCTAATTATTAGTTTTCTCATTGTTCAGACGAATTCTCTCAGCCTACCATTAGTATTTTTAACACCACAAAATGATAAAAAATAATACTTTTACCAGTTTGATTGGGAGATAGTAGATGATGAGGTCTAATGATGATGATTTTCTCGACTTAAAGATATAAACGCCATGTGAAACACGCACGCTTGAGGGAACAAGCGAGACCACCACTGAGCTATGTTTCCTCGGGGCCTGGAATGGTTAATGCTCAATCGCACACGACATTGGGGACTCTGGGGCCTGGAACGATTGTTGCTCTGGGGCCTCACGAAGGCCCTTACGAGTGGGGAGCTGATACCACTCTCTATCATCCCAGCACTCTGTCCAGAGCGTGAAACAAGTTTTTATTTCAGGGGAACAATGGAAAAGACTTTGGTGCTTGAGGATAATGACGAGTGATTTGGACATTGAAATGCGAACACTCGAAGGTCCAATAATTTTGTACATTTGGATGAGCTCGAGGTGTTAGCCTTCTGTAATATAATTCTCAGTTAGTGCTTCCAGTTAAGAGATGTACATTTTAAAGTATTTATATAAAAGTTGAATACAAAAATTGAGCTGATGTTTATGGATATTTGGATATGGAAGAATTTCGAATGTTCGGGATATTTGTCAGTCTTATTTTCTATTTGTAGATGCCTCGTGAAAATGTCAAGGTAACAACGGACAGTTCAACCTACTTTTTTGTGATGAATCGACTTAATTTTATGGTGCGAAAACATCATGAGAAAAGTCGTAAAATCTGTGATTGAAGACTCGGTTTTAAATGTGGGTTTGAATGTATCACAATTTTTCATCTCAAGTGAAACTCACAACTATGAGTTGTAATGCAGTAATTAGCGATTGTGGCCAATTATATGGGAACAGTTATATGACTCATGAACAGTTTCACTTTTACAGCATTTTCCATTTTTATAATGATTTGAACGGTCCTCGGGCNTTTTTTTTTTTTTTTTTTTTTTTTTTTTTTTTTTTTTTTTTTTTTTTTTTTTTTTTTTTTTTTTTTTTCGTAATTGCAGGTCTTGTTCTTTAGCCGGAGGATTGAAATCAGTCTGTCGCCACCAGACCATCAGCGAATTTCTGGAAACCTTCAGGTGTGTCGATGTCTAAACTTGAGACAGGGTTTTTGGTCTCATTCTCGACAATTTGATAGGCTTCGCTCGTTGTCTCCACATTTTCCTCGGTATTATCGTCTTTGTGATTGAGAGGCACTTCGTCGACCTTTTTATTGTCTTCATTTGGCATTTCCAGAAAGCTCTCTTCGTATTTGGTTAGCGGTGAATTAGTGGAATCACTCTCTTCCCCTTCCTCCTTCAATCCTTCGATAACAGAGTGATCAGCTAATTGTTTTGTGATTGCATCGAATGGAGACATGACTTTCCGCACGAATTGCTCTTGGTCTTCTGGTCGCATTGCTTCGGATCCCTGTAGAATGTCCTTTCTGGAACAGAAAAGCCATTTTTTGGGGTCACGCTCATTTTTTTCAAGTACTTGCGATTTCGAATAAACATCCTCCACACGATTAATTAAAAATTACGCCATCCTCACCTGCTGAGTTTATTTTTCTTCCGAGGATACAGATTCAGGTGAAAAACCATCTGCTGCTTCTCCTCTTCCTCCGACATTCCAGATTGGCTCGCTGGAATAGCCACGACAGGGATCGGCTGGCTCTGGCCTCCGTAGTATCGTCCACCTCGGCCAAAAGTCAAAGGTATCCTTGGATCGGATGAATAATCCTCGGCGCTCGCCACAGGTCTCGGCCGTGATAGTTTCTTGTTCGTCGGTTGATCGTTCAATTCAGTTATTGGATAGATGTCCAACATCACACTGAATGGCTTCGCCTTCCTCTTCTTGTTTCCGTACGCCCCTGCGTATGACGCACCGCTGTCGTAGGACGATTCGATGGGTGGGGGTGGCCTCATCATCAGGGGACGCTGCATGTAGGACTCGTAATAGGGGTTGTATCGTTGCAGTCCTGCGGGGGAGAATCTAAAGAAGCAGAAGCGATCGAGAGCTCATTAACTATGAGAAATTTATAATGATCTCAGATCTGATTTCACCCCGAAACTCTAAATTTCACCGCAAGATTTTTCGCGTTTTCAACAGTTTTTAACTCGCGGCAATTTTCAGGACACGAAATCTTTTGTCATTTCCGCGTTAACTGACGTGACAAAAGATACAATTCTGACATTTAGCTCACGCAAAGCTTCTTGTAAATAAGTAGACATTTTTGTAGACAATTAGGGGGCTACGGTCCCTGCTCGCTACCCCCATATTACCCCTACCATATTACCCCTACCTTGACCCTTATTTGGACCCTTGATCTGAACCTTGTGATCCTTAATCTGATCCTTGTGACCCTTACTCTGACCCTCGTGACCTTGATTCTGAGCCTTATGAGCCTTATTCTGATCTCGTGACCATTATTTTGACCCTTGTGACCCTTCATTCTGGAGTCTTAATTTCGAGTATGAAATTTTGATCACCAGAAGTCGATTTGAATTTTTACAATATTGAGAAAGGACCACAAGGGTCAAAAGGGGCAATACCCCTTATTTGACATTATTATGAAAGTTGATTTGATATTAGGAGGGGTAAGGCGGGACTTTAGTGACCTTGTCGACCCTTTAAGGTCATAAGGGCCATAAGGGTTTCAGGGTTCTCCTAGGTAACAAGGGTCAAAACCCGTTATTTGACATTGTTATGAAAGTTTTTTTAAATTTTTTTATTTTGACCCCCATGGCCCTTGCTTAGACCCTTATCCCTGAACCTTATGCCCCTGAATCTGACCCTTGTGACGCTTATTTGGCCCTTGCGGCCCTTAGTTTCTGACCCTTCACTTTGGAGTCTTATTTCCGATTTCCAAATTTTCATCCCCAAAGTCGATTTTGATTTTTATAATATGAAATGTAAATATCCTCAATAGATCTTCAAGCAAACGAAGGTACAAATTATGATTATTTAGTAGCGAATTGAGGCTTCACCTGAGATTGGCAGGCGCCAGGAGATTGACATCCGCAGGATGTTTAGGCTTGTAAGGATAGAAAGGATCGTTATTCATGAACAGAAAAGGTGAACTTTCAGAGTCCTCAGCTTCCTCTTCGGTGACAGCTATCTCTGACTTATCGCTGTTCGCCATCATCTCTCCGATGTCAGGGTAGAGATCGTACTTCTTGGGATTCATGTAGACCCCAGTGAACTTTATACCCCGTTTCGAACTCTCGGGATCGTTTGTCAAGTATTTTATTATATCCTGGATGTTCCTGGAGCTGTGGGGATACCTGTACTGGCTCAACTGAGGGAATTTCGGGCGCTGGAAGGAGGAGGGGGTGGGGTTCTGCAGTTGGAAGTGGAATGGGGTTGGTCGGGACTCCTCTGGTGGTTCTTCATCGTCATTCAGCCCATGGGGATACCTGAACAAGAGATTTTAATGCCTGATTCAGCGATGGCCATAATCATCCTTCATTAGTAAGGGAGCTGATGCGGGATTCTCGAAATAATCAAACTGCGAGATATTGATCATTTTTTCTCGATTTATGAAAATAATCGATGGCTGTGTACGTCATATCCGGTCTAACCGTCAAGGCGCTGGGCGCGCGAAGCGCGCCTTATGCTAGTCCTATTTACGAAAGATGAAAGAAACGTGAAGTTGTTTTATATCGAAATATCTCGAAACTGCCTGACTGCTAATCCTCAATTTTGATTGGTCAATGAGTCGCGTGAAGTAGTCGCTGAAGAAAATCCGCGGTATTTTCAAATTCTTCAGATGCCAAAAATTTTTTCTGCGTCGTATTTATCATTTTTTCATTCTTGAAGTTTATCTTTATATCAAAATATATCTAAATTGCCTAATTGTTGATCATGAGAAAAAATATAGTGTTTCTAAATTTTTTTAACTCACAAATTATTCTTCACTTCTCAAATTTTAATTTTTTCATATTTATCATACGCAAAATGATCAATTCTTGCTTCTCAGATTTTCATACATAAATTCTAAACTCTACAAGATTCATGAAAATTCTTCGCTTTCCCAAATAATTATCACAGATAAGCGCGCACTCAGGTCTAGTAAACTAGAATTACCATCAAATTTTCAACTAGTCAATTGTTTCACATTGCTCTACAATTTTTAATTATTACATCAATTAAATTCAATTATCTACTTCAATCTTCATAATTTACAACAGACATGATTGTTTTGGTTATTTACATTTGTCTGACTCGATAGACGACCGCATGATTGCTGAATAACTGCTTCGACTCGACCTCTTCCTCTCCGACATCTTCATTCTCTGCAGACTCCAACAATCTCTTTCTCAATTTGAAATTCTCAAGACTCTGGGCTCGAGGCTCGATGGGATCAGAGTCGAGACTCGTGCCCTTTTTGCCACTTTTCGCGGCGTCGACGAAGGACAGCGTCCTGATATCGTCGTCGTATCGATCTTCGATATTAGCCATCGTCAATCTCTCGACCTCAGGCTTTTGCGAAGTTGTTGTGATTTTTTTTGAGAGATTCGAGGACTTCTTCAGGGCATTTTGGAGGATGTAGATGTGCTTGGTCTCCTGGCTGACCTTGCTAGTAGCCGATGTACCAGACGCAAAGTCGTAGATGAAAATGGCGGCCTGTATTCATAATTCATCTCCAGGAATTAAAATTCAGTAGCGAAGTGGTCAAACGGTTTAAGTCGATTTTGGCTATTGGCCAGTTTTCCATGACTATCTCGAAATCTAAGCGAGATAGCAAAATTTTTCTCATAACCTTTTTGATAGCTCTCAATTCGCTCTACAATAAAGGTTATTATGAAAATTTCGCTATCTCCCTTAAATTCGGAAATATTTCTGGAAAACTCAACTAAGGACTAAATTGACTTGAGCCGTTTGACCACTTCGCTGCTGATGAATAGAATGCAATTAGTGAGGTTGATACTTCAATTTCAAAATTTCCGATGTACCAGACGCAAAGTCGTAGATGAAAATGGCGGCATGTATTTACGATTCATCTCCAGGAATTAAAATTCAGTAGCGAAGTGGTCAAACGGTTTAAGTCGATTTTGGCTATTGGCCATTTTCCATGAATATCTCGAAATCTAAGCGAGATAGCAAAATTTTTCTCATAACCTTTTTGATAGCTCTCAATTCGCTCTACAATAAAGGTTATTATGAAAATTTCGCTATCTCCCTTAAATTCGGAAATATTTCTGGAAAACTAAACTAAGGACTAAATTGACTTGAGCCGTTTGACCACTTCGCTGCTGATGAATAGAATGCAATTAGTGAGGTTGATACTTCAATTTCAAAATTTCCGATGTACCAGACGCAAAGTCGTAGATGAAAATGGCGGCATGTATTTACGATTCATCTCCAGGAATTAAAATTCAGTAGCGAAGTGGTCAAACGGTTTAAGTCGATTTTGGCTATTGGCCATTTTCCATGACTATCTCGAAATCTAAGCGAGATAGCAAAATTTTTCTCATACCCTTTTTGATAGCTCTCAATTCGCTCTACAATAAAGGTTATTATGAAAATTTCGCTATCTCCCTTAAATTCGGAAATATTTCTGGAAAACTCAACTAAGGACTAAATTGACTTGAGCCGTTTGACCACTTCGCTGCTGATGAATAGAATGCAATTAGTGAGGTTGATCCTTGAATTTCAAAATTTCGATTGAATGAATGTCCGAAATAAAATGGTAATGAAGAATTTCTATCGATCATCATCACCGTGAAATCATCACAATTATATTCTGACAATTAGGCGCTTCACGGTATCAGATCACGCCATTTCATTCGCATTAGATTGAGAAAAAAAATTAATTTTATATATTGTTGCCATGTTTAATCCGTGTCAAAGCACTGTTAACGCCCTATATGTGAAGCATTGCAGAAATCTCGGATTCGGCGTCACGACCGGTCGTCACGCGTCACGATCACTGCAGAATAAACGCTCGGGGAGAAAATATTGAGCTAAAATATGATCTCGTTTTTCGCGATAATCTCGAAATTTCGATCACGAGAGATGGATTTTCTTGCGATTTTCCGATTTCCAGATAAGTTCAACGGTTGGATTCGCGCTGAATTGAATGATAAAAAAAAGTGAAAGCTCGGGGGAGCTTCCCACAGTCCGTCCACTGATACTGTTCACTCGCCAACGTAACTGGAATGATGAGACAGAATTTAACAATGAAGCGCTAATGAGTGACTAATTATTGTTATTCAGTCGAGTGTAACGACCTGCTGGGGCAACAATTGAAGGATTCAAACCATCTTCGAGAATGTAAAAGCGTGTTTATTACTGAATTGATGAGGGATCCTATTCACTAAAGATGAAAGAAACGTCAAATTGTTTTATATCGAAATATCTCGAAACTGATCGCTAATCCTCAGTTCTGATTGGTCAATGAGTCACGTGAAGTAGTCGCTGAAAAAAAATCCCCGGTATTTTCAAATTCTTCAAATGCCAAAATTTTTTTCTGCGTCATATTTATCATTTTTTCATGTGTGAAGTTTATCTTTATATCAAAACATATCTAAATTGCCTAATTGTTGATCATGAGAAAAAAAAACAGTATTTCTAATTTTTTTAACTCACAAATTATTCTTCACTTCCTAAATTTTAATTTTTTTCATATTTATCATACGCAAAAATGATCAATTCTTGCTTCTCAGATTTTCATACATCAATTCTAAACTCTACAAGATTCATGAAAATTCTTCGCTTTCCCAAATAATTCGAGAAAAATCTTTGAATATCTGCAGTTATCTGGAAAACTGTGAAATTTTCCCAAGAATTCAAGAAATTTTTTCAGTTCTCTAGGAAATCAATTCATAGCCCTCCCCCCATCTTTCAACAATTACAAATTTTAATCAGATTACTTTAAAAAGTGAAAAAATACGAATTAATCGAAGATTAGAAATTATTCATTGATGTTTCACTCTTCATCCTCTTAATTCTCTTCAAGCATTATCAATATTTATAAAACATCAATAAGTATATGAACTTCAATAAATTCGACTTCTTAATTTTCACAACAAATAGACAAGCGCGCGCACAGGTCTAGTTGCCAGAAATACATGACCAAATGAAAACGAGAAATAAAAGTTGAGAAAAGCGCAGCAAAAGCTTTGTTCTTTCCCTCGAGAAGACGACAAAATGTTTCATCATTACCAGAATGACAGCAACAATTGTCATGACTACAATGACAAATTTCTTGACGACAGAGCCGTATTTATTCGAATGGTATCGATCAGCCCGATCAGAGTAAAGCCCCAGCTCCGAACTGCTAATAGCCGATCGCCGTCCAGTCTCAAACATCTCGTGCACTTGAATTTCACACGCGATCAATCATACTTGAGACGCTTGTAATTCCTACGATAGTATATCAACGGAAACTGGTGTTCACTCGACACCTTCAGTAGTGACTAAACTCACCGAATGCAGTTTTCCCCGGCATTCAATTGCTCTGTTGAGGCACAATGAGAAAATTTTTTCCTCGTGGGGGTGGATAGGATGGTAGGAGAACATGTGAATGCATGAACTACTTACCAAACGACTTTGGAACTCACTATCCATGAAGATTCTTCCAAATGAGGAGTGGTCACTGCACTTGGACAATGAAATTAGTCCAATACAAGTGTGTTAAAAAAATTGTCTTTTATTTTAACTTGTGATGATAATTACATCTCGATGCAACGTTTTCTCTTGTCTCGTAAAAGTACATGAATTAGTACTGCATTTTCAGGCGTTGAGTACAAATGTGAGCTTTTCGGGTGGTGATTAACGTTCCCAATCATGAATCTCATCAGTTTCGACCAATAAAATGAATTTCACTCTTCTGCCAATTTGCATGATCTCTTTATTCTTAACATAAATTTAGGTCTCAGCGTTTACGGAATTCAAAGGAGATTTCCGGAATTGCGTAGTTGTATCCAACTGGTCTTGATGTTGGTGGCGGGAGGGTGGGGGGTGGTCCAGGCCTTCCGGTTGGGGGTGGGCGGTAGGTCGATGTGCTTGGAGTGATGCTGTAGATTGGGGTGGGGAATGGCGGGGGTGGG
>NW_021680352.1:1052466-1090669 GCF_001412515.2 Diachasma alloeum
GGAGGTCTCGTGGGTGGTGGTGGTGGAGGTCTTGTGGGTGGCGGTGGTGGCCTTGTCGGAACTTCAACAGGGGGGAGGTATTTGGGTGGATTGGTTTTTGGGGTTTCGAAGTGAGGTTTCGTTGGGGGAGGAAGGTATTCAGGTGAAGCCGTTGTTGGTCTAGTAGGTGGAGGTCTAGTGGGTGGAGGTCTAGTAGGAGGAGGTCTGGTGGGGATAGGCTGTGGGCGAGGAGTTGTTCGGGCGGGAGGGAGGTATTCAGGGGATGTTGGGGGTGGAGGTCTAGTCGGAGGGGGTCTAGTAGGCGGAGGTCTGGTGGGGATAGGCTGTGGGCGGGGAGTGGTTCTCGCGGGAGGAAGATATTCGGGGGAAGTTGTTGTTGGGGATCTAGTAGGGGGAGGTCTAGTAGGTGGAGGTCTAGTAGGTGGAGGTCTGGTTGGGATAGGTTGTGGGCGTGGAGTGGTTCTCACGGGTGGAAGATATTCAGGTGAAGTTGTTGTTGGTGGTCTAGTAGGAGGAGGTCTTGTGGGGGGTGGTTGAGTAACTGGAGGTGGCCTTGTAGGGGGAGGTCTGGTCGGAACAGGTTGTGGACGTGGAGTGGTTCTCGCGGGAGGAAGATACTCAGGTGAAGTTGTTGTTGGGGGCCTAGTAGGAGGAGGTCTTGTAGGAGGAGGTCTAGTCGGAGGAGGTCTTGTAGCAGGCTGTGGACGCGATGGAGCAGTGTATTCAGGAGGAATATATTGGGGTGGAGTCTTCACTGGTGGTCTCCCTGTAGGTGGGAAGGGCTGCTCCGGTCTTGGATAATTGTACGGAGGACTCGTCTGCACGGTCCTCGGTGTTGTTGGTGGAGGGGGTGGGGGTGGTGGAACTTTAGAAGGAAGGGGAAAAGTTGGAGATGGCTTTGGGTATGAATACCCGGGCTGCTGAGGTGGCTGAGTTGGGGGACGTGGCCTTGGAGTTGTCCTTGGCTGAGTTGGAGGAGGTGGTCTTGGAGTGGTAGGTCTTGGTGTAGTTGGTGGAGGCACCCTCGTTGACGGTGGGAAAGTTTCGCTCGGTTTAGGGTACGAGTAGCCGGGTTGTTTGGGTGGTTGAGTCACTGGAGGTCTGTATGGAGGCTGAGTTACTGGAGGCCTGTATGGAGGCTGAGTTACTGGAGGCCTGTATGGAGGCTGAGTTACCGGAACCCTTGTTGTGGGCGGAAAACTCTCGCTTGGTTTTGGATATGAATATCCCGGCTGCTGGGGCGGCTGCGTTGGCGGACGAGGCCTTGGGGTGGTAGGTCTCGGTGTCGTGCGTTCAACGAATGGTGTAGTTGGTCTGGGAGTTGTTGGTGGCGGCACCCTTGTTGGGGTTGGGAAAGTTTCGCTTGGTTTTGGATAGGAGTATCCTGGTTGCTGGGGCGGTTGAGTCACTGGAGGCCTGTACGGAGGTTGCGTCACTGGAGGCCTGTACGGTGGCTGCGTTACTGGAGGCCTGTACGGTGGCTGCGTCACTGGAGGCCTGTACGGTGGCTGCGTCACTGGAGGCCTGTACGGAGGCTGAGTCACTGGAGGCCTGTACGGAGGCTGAGTCACTGGAGGCCTGTACGGGGGCTGAGTCACTGGAGGCCTGTACGGGGGCTGAGTCACCGGAGGCCTGTACGGCGGTTGCGTTGTCTGCTCCCGCCTGTTCAAAACATCACCATGAAAAATCCATAAAAATAAAACAAAAAATTCTCTAAATACACTACTTACGCTGGCGGTAGAGTGAATTGTTTCTGCGGGGGGTTGTAAACATATCCCTCGAATGGAGCTTGCGCCCCTGAATCACCGTCTATCGCTCTCCTGCTTCTCCCGTGCACTTGGCACGTCGAGAGCACTGCCACCAGCGTGACACACCACAACAGCTTCCACTGTAAACACACGCAATCTAATTACTCCCATTAATTATATTCGTTGACATTCAGTGTGGAAATGCTTGCTCAGTTCATCTGCACCAAATAAAAACATTGCGCAAGAGGGAATCAAGTTTTCCTGAATGTGTTCGAGCGACTCGTGGGATACTCTCACGCCTCGCCCTCAATTACCCTTACATAAGTCTAGACTCCACATGACGACAGAAATGCAATCGTAGGAGGATGGCACAAGCAATCGTTAACGATTCCTGGGCATATCGGTGGACGTTAGAGTGTCATCTATCATTTTTGAATGCGTGTACTTGACTCAATGGAAAAACAAAGTGTCTTTCGACATTGGGAGGGGAGAATTTCCGAGGAACTCGAAGCCAAAAAAAGAAATGATAATAAGACGACTCATCGAACTTGCGCCATCGGGGGCCACCATGGTTCCACCTCGAAAGGAAACGTCCAGTGACCTTTAACAACTATAATTTATATCTAAGATCGAGCATAGGGAAGAGTAAATATCGCTCCTTCTCCCGGTTAGCGATAGTCCTGTTCAAAGGTTATAGCGTCTATATTGGTGAATGTCCCCATGACGAGTCAATGAGTAAATTCAACACGATCAAGCTCTCACGTAGTTGTAATTCAATAGTAAATTGAGTCATTGAGTGTAAATCAGGTACTCGGTACTTATTTCATTCATAAATGCCTCGTTCATTCATTGAATACATTATAGTGACTTAAAAAAAATCACATTTCCACATTTCCTGTCTCTATTATGTCAACTTTATTCTTCGTATTTTTACTGACCGCTGGATGCGTGCGAATGTAAGCCCGGAGAAAGTTTTAAAATGCTCGCGCATCTTTGAATTTTGCCAAGGGGCAGATATACGGTGACCAATATTGTTGATGCTGGCCTTTATAAAAGGCCCACCTCCTGCGAGGCGTCGGACATGTTGCGTAAGAACGTCAGGTTCCTCGATTATATCATCGATACCCGGGGGGACAGAGCCAACAAGTGGATAGGGTAAACTGTCAGCATTCAAACGAGCGCCGTTGGAATAGAGACTAGTGCAATGCCCCTTGTTAAAGACTCATTGAGAACCTGTTCAACTGCAGTTCGTCTCGACAGTATTTGCGTGGCAATAATCGGCTGACACATTAGTCCCACGCAATGCCGAGCTAAAAAATTTTACATTTATTCTTGATTTTAATCGTTCCTGTTCTTTTGAAAATAGATATTCTAATTTATTGATCCATATCTTACATTCGAAGCGTTTGCGGGTGTCGTCTCTTCGTTTGGCTTTCAACAGTTTTAATGAAAGTGCATGATTTTTGCATTTGACTCGTGGGACAGATGTGTGTTCGTAAAAATGTCGGAATATCGAGTGTTTCATGACGAAAATTAATGATGAAAAACGTATTTTAATGCATTTTTCGACGGACGCCTATTGTTTTTTTAAAGACTCATTGAGAATCTGTTCATCAACTGCAGTTCGTCTCGACAGTATTTGCGTGGCAATAATCGGCTGACACATTAGTCCCACGCAATGCCGACCTAAAATTTTTTACATTTATTCTTGATTTTAATCGTTCCTGTTCTTTTGAAAATAGATATTCTAATTTATTGATCCATATCTTACATTCGAAGCGTTTGCGGGTGTCGTCTCTTCGTTTGGCTTTCAACAGTTTTAATGAAAGTGCATGATTTTTGCATTTGACTCGTGGGACAGATGTGTGTTCGTAAAAATGTCGGAATATCGAGTGTTTCATGACGAAAATTAATGATGAAAAACGTATTTTAATGCATTTTTCGACGGACGTCAGAGTTGTAAACTGTAAGCGGACAAGTTCAGTCGTCTATTGTTTTTTTTTATTTAAATATTTCCAGTTAATCAACAACCCTCCAGCAGTACTAATCATTGAAACGTAAGTTCCTCGGTTTGTATTTTTCAAATATATATTTTTCAACAAAAACAAGAAGAAGAAAAATTATTTAAAAAATTCCTGTGTAATGAGATGCTTAAACCATCGCCCATGCCTATTGAGAAATAAAGAGTGTCAAAATTTGAATCAATAGGTAGAAAATTCTCGACAGGAGACAGCAATGGTCTGACGAAACGAATTATTGGAAATTCATCTCTTGCCAAAAAAGTTTCTCTTGCCGTTCAAGGTCTAATTATTGACGCAATCACCTCGGAATTATGGTAATTCCAACTCCCTTCACGCGCATACATTTATCGAGGCAAAACTGATTCATCCCTCATAATGTGCATGAGGTCTTGAACAATAATTGCAAGGATTGGGATTCAGCGTGACTTGAAATCGCGATAAATCCTCGGGTTTGAATATCCATTGAGTCTTCTAGGCTTTCTATATGTTTTTCACACAAAAGGTTAAACAGAGTGACGTTGAAAATAGGATGACTGTGCATTACTGACAAGGTGTTTCAACGAGCGTGTACAATTATGGGTAATAGGGATAATGCATTTACCATCATTGATCATAAGTTGGTGAGGTGTGTTAATTTTTAAAGACCGGTGGGGCGGGGGGGAGGGGGGAATTTTCATGCTATTAATTTGGCGGCTTCTGGGCATCCGCTGACGATCGTAAAAGACCTTCACCCGCACCGTTTTGTGGAAATCTGTGTGGGAAGAGACATGAGGATGTTTCGATAGTTATGCGGTTGCTTCACTCGGTTGAATGGTCAATTTAATTTATTCTCTCTGGTTCATGTTGAACGGTGAGCTCCTATTTTTGGATTTTTTTTTCGGTTGGAAAAGGGAATTCTGTTACAATGATGCAATATATTATTGTAAATTTAAAAGGTCCACTGGGCAATAAATCGTGCCATCTGAAAAGCTTGACCTTCAGCTGATTAATTTACATTTTTTTGGGAAAATCAGGATGACATCAGACTGGTGAATATTTTTGTCTGAAATTTCCGGTACACTTTTTGGAAATTGTTGCCGAATTCAATACCACTGAAATTTCAAGAAATTTCGTCACTGAAAATTCAGAATTTCGTGGAAAAATTTAAGAGAACTGTGAATTTCAGTTCCATTTAATTGAATTTAAATAAAAGAAATTAAATTAAATTAATTTGATTGGATAAATAAATAAATATTTATTTAATTAACAGATAAAATAATAAATAAATAATAATGTTTAATGTTTTTTTATGTTTATGTTGTTTTTATAATGTTTGAATAAATAAACATTATAAATAAATAAATAACCGAATATTTATTTATTTATTTATTTAAAAATCAATTATTTATTTTAATTAAAAATTAAATAAATATTTATTTATTTATAATGTATATTTATTAAATTTATTTATTATTCAATTTATTTAAATAAGCAATTAATTATAAATAATTTTTAATAATCAATAATTTATTTAGTTTATTTAAATAAACTAAACCAATTTAATAATTTATTCTTAGTTTTATTTATTTAATACTTTATTTCTTGTTAAATAAATTAAATTAAATTTATTTAACTCAAATAAAATTCGGGAATTTTACTGAATTTTCAGTGAAACCTGAAATTTCATGGTTTTTCCATTAATGCACATCTAGAATTTAGAAAAAAAACAGCAAAAATAATTCATTATGCAGGGAACGAGGAACTTTATGTCCTCAACGTGAGTTTAGTTTCGTGTGGTCACGATTGTCAGATGGCACGACTCCTCCACCTCACGAGAGCCCCTCGAACATTGTTTATTTTCAATTTTAATGGAATGATATTCTCGCAAATTAATAGATTATCTTGAGGGGAGGGCGTTTTGACATGTGCCATTCGTCAACCGCATGGCAATGACTACCTCGTGGCGTCTGACGAGAGCCCGCTCCATCCACAACTCGAATAATGTCTTATTATGCAACGAGCGCGGGTGAATAGGGAACCTATGCTGAACTGATCTTTTACCCTCGCTTGGGCAACTGTGGGATTTCAATTACGAGGGACCTTTGGAGCTATTGCGGACTGCTAATCACTTGGGTTTTGTTAGTGCCTCGTTAATTGATTTTTGCCTGTTGTTAAAGTGAGGAGACAGGAGTCTATTGTCGTACAATTCTATTCGTTGCGCCGTTTTATTTTTTTTTCCACTGGAATTTAAATCAACAGAAATGGGGTTGTGTCAATTTTTCTCGAAAATATGTTTTTCACTGAAATCGACTCTTGAGGGTATGATGCTGATGATGGGTATGATGAAAAACCAAAACGATAATTAAATTGAGAAAAAAATTAGAATTCCGAATCTACTCGAGTTTTCTGCAATTTTCTTGCAGTTTTCAATAATCTGAATTTACCGTAAGGATAGAGCTGCTTTAATTTCAATGGAAATCGAATGATTCTTTATATCGAGCAATCATTGCTACTTCATTCACAGCTTGACATCTCAAACTCGCGATAAAAATTGAATATCATTTACTGAATTTCCACGGAACTCAATAATATTCACCACGAGTAATTTTCATAGTATTAAAATTTTAATGAACACCATAAACAATCGACCCGTCATGCCCCCATAAAAATATTGCAACATCATTTGGTCACTGTATCAATCATCGAACAACAACACATTGAAAAATGGGCACAAGAGCCCCTCGAATTGTTAAAATAATTTATGCACAAGAATCATCGAGTCATTAATTCCAACAATTTTTTCCATCAAAAGCCGATAAGCGTGTGCAAGTAACCGGCGGTTGACATTCCAATGTATCTTGTCAGGATTCCACTCACAATAATAATGCTCAACGTATTAACCAATACCCCCTTCAGCCTCAATAAATAAACCCCAACACGTTGAAATAAATAAACCCCAACCGTTACAATTTCATCAATTCGACACGAGAGCCGAAGTTCCCGTTGTTGATAAATGTTAAACCCCCGACGCGTCAATATGCGATCGCAAAAAAAAAAATACATTCACTGGACTTTCCGTAATAGGCATCGAGCGTGTAATCCATGCTATTCGCAACCCGTAACCTTTACAATGTCTCCTCAGAAGAAAACGAAAGGAGAAGCTCTTCGGCGCCGAGCGATGGAGAGTGAAAAATCAGTGGTAAAAACGTTATCAATCAATCGGAATTCGGAATGGCACATCGACACCCATCGCCCCTCAATCTACATTACTCAACCGCCAGTGCCGCTGTCAACCCACTTGTCACAATTTTCCCAAATGTCACATTACTTACCATCTTAATTATTTCTACGCGCGATAGGTGCGCTACTCTCTTAAATTAACAAGAATTAACAAATGTAACACCACTTTAACGAATTTAATAGGGAATCCCGTCTTACTCACGGGAGCGGGTGTCCCGGGAGTTGAACTTCTTCGACGAGTGGCCATCGTGGAGCATTTATAGGATTCATCCGATCCTTCTCCCCCTTGTGATGACAAGGGGGGGCTAGTGGGGATAAAGCAGCAAACGCTGGTCCAGCGATGATACGCGTTCGATGCGGAGTACTGTCTCTCTTGGTTGCGCTGGTGGCAGCAGGTGTCTGAGGCAGATGGAGATTACTGAACGAGGACAATTGACTTTGCACGAGAGTAAGAGAGAGAAAGAGAGAGAGAGAGACTGGGGAAATTGTTACCAAAAGGTCCGAACTCTCGCGACAGGGGAAAATTGATGGGTCTCGGAATTTTTGGAATTATGAAATGAACGGCTTTTCGTTGAGTAATTCAATGGTCTTGTTTCTTTATCGCTGTTCATTGTGCTATGGTGCTGTTGTAATGGATTTTCAACGAGTTTCCATCATCGATGCTTCGAGAAAAACACCTCTTGCCGGCATAATCTGAGATATGTCTACTGAATATTCAGTACTGCGGAAGACTTTATTATGAGAGGATGGCATCGTAAACTGTGGTGTAAACATAATTAGTTATTAATCGATGGGAAATGGGGAGTGCACGTGTAGCATTTGATCTCGTGGGGAATAGGCGCTGCAGTCCCTTCACGCCTTTCATCCCGCTCGTCTCGCTTTCAAACGTCCTTACTAGTTGCCGTAATGAGGTGGCGATATGAAAGCATTCGCGGGGAGGCAGGAGCACTGATTCATGAGCTTAATTGGATCGGATTGAGAATTATAAATTGTGATTTCAGTGCCTTCTTGGGGATGAAGGATGCAGCATTGAGAGTTATTTTTATTTTTGGAAGTTTTTATCGCGTTTTAGTTTCACTGGAGTTTCAAGGAAATTTCAATCACCAAATTTTCATTATCAGAAGTCGATTTGGATTTTTATAATGTAGAGAAAGCCCCAGCGACCCTTATGACCCTTATTTTGACTCCCATGAGCTTCATTTAGGCCCTTGCGACCCTTAATCTCACATTTGTAACCCTTAATCTGATCCTCGCAGCCCTTATTCTGACCCTTCATTTCGAGTACCAAATTTTCATCACCAGAAGTCGATTTGGATTTTTATAATATAAAGCGAGCCCCAATGACCCTTATTCTGACCCTTATTTCAACTCCCATAACCTTCATTGAGGCCCTTGCGACCCTTAATCCTACTCTTGTCATCCTTAATCTGACCCTCGTAGCCCTCATTCTGACCCTTAATTTAGAGTACCAAATTTTCAACACCAGAAGTCGATTTTAATTTTTGTAATGTAGAGCGAGTCCCAATGACCCTTATTTTAACTCCCATGACCTTCATTGAGGCCCTTGCGACTCTTAATCTCACCCTTGTGACCCTTAATCTGATCCTCGCAGCCCTTATTCTGACCCTTCATTTCGAGTAGCAAATTTTCATCACCAGAAGTCGATTTGGATTTTTATAATATAAAGCGAGCCCCAATGAGCCTTATTCTGACCCTTATTTCAACTCCCATAACCTTCATTGAGGCCCTTGCGACTCTTAATCTCACCCTTGTGACCCTTAATCTGACCCTCGTAGCCCTCATTCTGACCCTTAATTTAGAGTACCAAATTTTCAACACCAGAAGTCGATTTTAATTTTTGTAATGTAGAGCGAGTCCCAATGACCCTTATTTTAACTCCCATGACCTTCATTGAGGCCCTTGCGACTCTTAATCTCACCCTTGTGACCCTTAATCTGATCCTCGCAGCCCTTATTCTGACCCTTCATTTCGAGTAGCAAATTTTCATCACCAGAAGTCGATTTGGATTTTTATAATATAAAGCGAGCCCCAATGAGCCTTATTCTGACCCTTATTTCAACTCCCATAACCTTCATTGAGGCCCTTGCGACCCTTAATCCTACTCTTGTCATCCTTAATCTGACCCTCGTAGCCCTCATTCTGACCCTTAATTTAGAGTACCAAATTTTCAACAGCAGAAGTCGATTTTAATTTTTGTAATGTAGAGCGAGTCCCAATGACCCTTATTTTAACTCCCATGACCTTCATTTAGGCCCTTGCGACTCTTAATCTCACCCTTGTGACCCTTAATCTGACCCTCGCAGCCCTTACCCTGACCCTTAATTTCGAGTAGCAAATTTTCATCACCAGAAGTCGATTTGGATTTTTATAATATAGAGAGAGCCCCAATGACCCTTATTTCAACTCCCATGACCTTCATTTAGGCCCTTGCGACTCTTAATCTCACCCTTGTGACCCTTAATCTGACCCTCGCAGCCCTTCCCCTGACCCTTAATTTCGAGTAGCAAATTTTCATCACCAGAAGTCGATTTGGATTTTTATAATATAGAGAGAGCCCCAATGACCCTTATTTCAACTCCCATGACCTTCATTTAGGCCCTTGCGACCCTTAATGTGATCCTCGTAGCCCTTATTCTTACCCTCAATTTCGAGTAGAAAATTTTCAACATCAGAACTCGATTTGGATTTTTATATTAGAGAGAAATCTACAATTTCACGATTTTTTCACCCTTAATGTCACTCGCCTGGAAATTATTAGTCAACTGTCCATGAAATTTCAATTTTTTTGTAACATCGTGAGCCTTGGGGTTGGGTCAAGAGGCTTTATATTATTATAGAAATTCTTATCTGATGATTAACTCATGTCTACCGAAACCCTCAAGGACATCTTCTCGTGACTTTTGAGAAACCCGGTATTCGAAACTTTTAAGTAGTTGCGATAGCCAGAACTCTGATGACCGCTCGGTATTTCAAGGTACGACCTTTAGGTATTTCGTAAAAAAACCAGTGCCCTTCAATGGAATTCGAAGATCAGTGGATTGTATTCGACTTGAAAAAAATCTTTTGGCTCAAGGTTTGAGTGCACCAGGAGAGACGACGGATTTGAGGCAAATGAAACTTTTTTTTCATCAAAATTTTTTCACTCGTTCAACAATATTTTTTTTCGTTTTATTCAACTAAACCATTCCTCTGTGCGTGAAGATCACGAATAATTCTGCGCTTCCGTCAAGGTCATCTCCACTCCCTCCGCTCCCCAGTATCACAAATTTAAAGATTGAATAACATTATTTGGGTCGGGAGTGTGTTATGGTCCAGTCGAGAGAAATGCTGAGTCTCAGACGGCATAATTCATCGTAATTAAGATTTTTTTATTCCAATATTTCTGGGAATGTCCGCACCATGGCTGGCCGAAACCGATGGCATTGAGACAATCTTCGGGTTTTGATTATTATCGTCACCCGGATGATGATCAATAAAAGATATGTCTGACCGTCGCAATCCCACAAAGTTTACGTCTCGCGAATTTCCAATCACTCGAGGTATTTCGTGTGTAGATCACCGGGGGTTGGGAGGGGAGTCTCATTGTACTCGAGCCCGGATTCAATCGCTGAGCACGAAATTTTCCAATTTTCAAGTGACTATCTAAGTGTGCATTTGAACATTTTTTGAATATTGATTTTATTCATCAGATTGATTGATTTTTTTCTCATCACCTGCGGGTGTCAAATAATTTTTATTGGATGTTATTCTAATTATTGAAATAATATTAAAATGCGTCTTGAGTTGGTAAACCTGTCGAGTGTTTTCTCTCTCTCAGTTCCATGGTCCAACCCATAGCTTTCCCATGATGCTCACCGACATTCGAATCACGCGCCTGCGCGTGAGAGCGCAATTGCCCCGAAACTCATAATTTTCCGAATTATTTGTTCAAATAACTTTCTTATGAAATCGGAAAAAAATCTGAAACTTATACGTGTTCTCAAGAATGATTTGATTTATCAGCCACTAGTTTTTCCTCAATAGTTCATTATTTTTTTGGCTGCCATGGAACTTTCCCTAATTGAGAGTGGGGTAACCTCGGAGGTTATAGCTGGAGGGCTCACAAAAGCATCCAAATTTCATTATTTTTTTTCTTAAAACTGAGTTTAAAAAAAAATGTGCAAAAATTCTCAATGATGCAGTAGACTTAGAAATTTCTCCCATAAATTTTCCCATTTTTTTTTATTATTTTGACTTTTCAACCGAAACACCTCAATATCCCATTCCGGAAGTTGTTGTCGACGATTTTCCAAGCCATTGAGTAATCGAATGTCATAAGTGTCGATGACTTTTAGTCGCCGATGCAATTCAAAACATTGCGTCAAGACAAAAAAAATTCCTCACCTCTTCGAGGCGCTTGTCCCGCCGTTACCTAAACATTAGTAGATTAATTAGGAAGCCAGCCGCCTCGGTTGGACACTCATGTGTCTGTGAATAATTATATAAATGCGCGGAGAGGTGGAGAGGATTTTCGTTCGTCGAAGGATGGGATTTCGCAAGCAAATTTTTATACTGCGTATGTTCAACTTAATGGCGAGGGTGAGGAACCCACTGGGCGTCCATTCGTATCCGTTGCTGCGGGATTTTACGATAATCCCGGCCTGGAATTATCGGGGGTATGATATTTATACCACTTGGCCAACTTAAAACTCAGCGGTTCATGTATCATGTGCAAATGGTGAAAGCTGTGCGTTAAAACTTCAGCTGGTTTGCATCCACACTTTCGTAATATTTCGTGCATCGGTAGAAATATGCGGACACAACTGTCCAAAGGTAATCCAAAATTTTGTGGAGGGGGAATAGATTGGCCACCCTATTCACCAGATTTGAATCCGTGTGATTATTTCCTGTGGGGTTACATAAAAGATTCTTGTTATGCAAGCAAGCCAAAAACAATCGAAAATTTGATAAACAACATTAAAATGACTGTTTTCGTGAGAAGACCCGGTAAACCGCGATTCTAACCTCGCTTCGCTCGGTTTGATCGCGGTTTACGGGCCTTCTGACGAAAAATTGCATTCATCACACGGTCCAAAAGTATTTTCTGACGAATGTGATTATAGGCCTCGTCTTCGGCTCGGCCTACAAAGCCACATTTGTCAGAACATACTTTGTGGACCTTGTGATGAAAATAACTATCACGGTATTCCATAGGAAACGTTAGAACGTGTATTCCACGGTTTTAGGAAACGTTTGGATTATTGCGCCAGTGTTGATGGCTCTCATTTCGAAAACATTTACTATTAATCGCACTCGTCACGTACAATTTTTGTAAGCTACTATTTTTGTTGGGTGAATTACATGTTTCAATAATGAATATACAGTGAAATAAAAATAGAGAGAGCTTCAATGACCCTTATTTCAACTCCCATGACCTTCATTTAGGCCCTTGTGACCCTTAATGTGATCCTCGTAGCCCTTATTCCGACCCTTAATTTCGAGTAGCAAATTTTCAACATCAGAACTCAATTTGGATTTTTATATTAAAGAGAAATCTACAATTTCTCGATTTTTTTTCTCTAAATCGCCCTTAATGTCACTCGCCTGAAAATTATTAGTCAACTGTCCATGAAATTTGTCAGTGAAATAAAAATGACAACTCTCCTCTATCAGGGACTGTATTCCTTCTCTTTTTCCCTGTTTCCAGTAAAAAAAAATAATCAAACAGTTTTCACACATTCCCATGGGACACCCTGTACAACTGGGGAATTCTAGTGCTGCGGTTTATGGTGATAAAAATCTCATTGACGATTAATTCTGTGGAGGCGCCAACGCTGGTAGAAAAAATTGAAATTTTGTGGACAGGCGACATTACATTCGATTGAGGGGGCGAGAGCCATTGCTACATTGCTGTTCAACCACTTTAATTATAATAGGAGAAAACACCTTCGGTCGGCCATTATGCGGTCGTAATTTGCGAAGAAAGGCCCGCCGAAGGGTAGAGCTTCCGTTAAATACGACACAATAACAAATATTAATTCTCAATTTCCCATCGACAATTACGAATCCCCCGAATTATCGCACTAACGAAGAGCTGAAATGGTCGAAGGCAAACTAGTTTGCGAGATGCGTCCACCATAATTCCCCGGAATTATGTAATTACTCCATCTCCCTCGCACCATAAACACCAATTCACATTCACAATCTGGCCTTTATCTCTAATTCAACAAATTCAGGGGTCTGAAGACGACACTGGAGACACTGAGTCCTACGCGAGGTGATGGCGAAGAGGAGACACTTGAGAAAAAAAATACATGTCGCAATTCGCGGACGTTTCTCAATAAATAATGTACCGCCACTCCTTACATGTGTCTTCAAATCCAACTGTAATGGCCGATCATATGTAGACGGACGAAAAAATTTAATAGAAAAACCCATCGAATTCGTTAGAAAACTCAATTGAATTTCTATTGAACTGTTCTGTTATTTTCTGGCCGATTCTATTAAAATGTTCAATAGAAAATAGAAAAATCAATAGAATTCAATTTTTCTGTATAACTTATTCTATTAAGATATTTTCTATAGAATTTACTCGGCTCAAACTTTCCAAGTTTATTCGTTTGATTTTCTTGATGAGAAGAAAAGAAAAATAGAGTGAAAAAAACTTGGAAAATTTGAGTCGAGCAAATTCTATAGAAAATATATGAAAAGAATAAGTTATATAGAAAAATCGAATTCTGTTGACTTTTTCTATTGAATGTTTTCTATTGAACATGTCAGTAGAATCAGCCAAAAACGAATAGAAAGTTTAATAGAAATTCAATGGCATTTTCTAACGAATTCGATAGGTTTTTCTGTTAAATTTTTTCGTGCGTGGAATTCCTTCGGGAGATGGGAACGCAACTCGTCACGCTCGATCACCAGTGACTTCTCTCCATTGTCTGCGGATGTTCTAATCGCGCTTGATCGCCTTGCAAAGATTGACATTAAAAAAATGACGGCTGTCTTGACATCTCTCCATTTTTGAACATTCCAATCGGCCTTGACTGCCCAGTTTCTACTGAGAGAGACTCAGATCGAGAGGAATTTATTATTCCTGGTAAAATAAACTCACGCCTCGTCGTGGAGATTTGCATTTATTCAATTTTCAACATAAAAAAGGTAAAAAATAGACATAAGCAGGAGGAAGTATCGAAAATCTGTGCATGTCGGTTGAGTCAGCATTCGTCGAGTCTCGTCAGAAGTAGTGTCCAAAGCCGTGCAGCCTGTGTTTCACAGATAGTGACCGTAGTATCCGTAGCCGTGGCCGAAGAAAGGGTATCCTGCATGTAAAAAAGCATTCAGAACAAATCACCGTTTTTCATTAATTAATTCATTGTCTTTTCAGTGCGAATTATTTCCAAAAAAGAATGCATCTATCTTGAAAAAGACATTAAATATATTTTGAGGCTAAAATCGTTTATGCGGCAAATGCATCATACCCTCAAGAGTCGATTACAGTGAAAACTTATTTTCGAAAAAAATTGTCTTAACCCGATTTACCGCTTCGCTACTGTATTATTCCGTGAAAATTGGAAAAATCGGGAAGAAATTGAAAATTGATCTCATTTTGACTCTCATTGAAAACTCATGAATTTCCTTGAATTCTATGTAAAACTTGAAATTTTTATATTTTCCCTGGAATTTCGAAAAATTTCTAACAGTGTAGATCATTCTCAAGATCACTTAAATGAGTTTATTAATGTTTCTTCTCAATTATTGCAATTAATGAAATTCCTTATAATCGTAATTACTTACCATAGTATCCACCATAGCCATGCCCATACCCGCCGTAGAATGGATATCTGTAGCCGTAGTACCCTAGCCCGTGCCCATAGCCTCCATACCCATACCCACCGAGGTATCCGGGCCGTGCAAGAGTCGCACCGATAACAACCAAGAGGACGAATAGAGTGAACTTGAAACGGAAAGGTTCAATGAATCTTGGTCGTGCTGTAAATGATTCTCACAGAGAAAACTTTTTTCTAATGTTCAGGAATATGTCACCGATTTTCAGAAACTCATCATCAATTATTGGTAATACTGAACACTGATCAGAAAAACTCTGATCACCAGCGATGTCTATCCCTGAAACTCAGTGATGAAGTCCTGAAAATCAGAGATGAGTGCCTGAAAATCAGTGCCAAAACCACTGAATTAAAAAATGAGGGGCGAATCACTGAAAATCAGTGACAAGCCCTGAGAATCAGTGACTCACCCCTGAAAATCAAAACCTTTTTTTCTCTGTAAAGATTTTCCAGAGAAAATTTTGTTTTTATTTTCAGGAATATGTCCCTGATTTTCAGTAACTCATCACCAATTATTGCTAATCCTAAACACTGATCAGAAAAACCCTGATCACCAGCGATCCCCATCCCTGAAACTCAATAATAGTCCTAAAAATCAGAGATGAGTCCCTGTGCCAAAACCACTGAATTAAAAAATGAGGGACGAATCACTGAAAATCAGTGACACACCCTGAAAATCAGTGACTCACCCCTGAAAATCAAAACCTTTTTTTCTCTGTAAAGATTTCCCACGGAGAAAATTTTTTTTTATTTTCAGGAATATGTCCCTGATTTTCAGTAACTCATCATCAATTATTCCCATCCCGATCCCTGAAACTCAATAATAAAATCCTAAAAATCAGAGATGAGTCCCTGAAAATCAGTGCCAAAACCACTGAATTAAAAAATGAAGGACGAATCACTGAAAATCAGTGACAAGCCCTGAGAATCAGTGACTCACCCCTGAAAATCAAAACCTTTGTTTCCCTGTAATGATTTCCCAGAGAAAATTTTTTTATTTTCAGGAATATGTCCCTGATTTTCAGTAACTCATCACCAATTATTCCCATCCCCATCCCTGAAACTCAGTAATAAAGTCCTAAAAATCAGTGACACATCCCTGAAAATCAGTGACACATCTCTGAAAATCAGTGACACATCCCTGAAAATCACCCCCCCGTTACCTCCCCGCAACTCTGAATCTCCCAGCCACCGATCCCGCCACCCTGAACAACTTACGATCTTTGGGGAAGCCATGCTGTCGATGATGTCCCTTATCACCTCTGATTTTTCAATTCCCACAAACCCGACAGACTGGAGTGTCCCATTGTCGTCGTATCGACTCCTTTTATGCTAAACCCAACTTCCTCCGTGACCCCACCCGCGCCCATCAAGACATGTGTTTTCCTCTTACGCATCACGTATACGTGCACAGATCCAGTGGGTAATAATAGCGTCCATTGTTAAGGTAGCCATAAGAGTTATGCGACCGAATGTCATTATGAAATACAAAATAGGACAATCCTCCCTGCCTCCCCCCGCCCCCACCCCGCAGCGGTTTCCATTTCTTATTTCTCCGCTGTCGATGCACCTTGACATCCAAATACCTTCCCAGCGATGTAAATCACACACGATAATTGACCAAATGCCCCTGTGTCCACTCACTGAACATCTAGGAAAAACAATAGGCACGCGAGATTTCAAATCCAAAGTGGCCGTTAGCAATCGCCAATTTAATTGATAAACATAAGAATCAGAAGAGAACGTAATGGCTGGCCAGCTGACGTATTTTGCAACAATCCCTCGGCGATTAGCAATTTCCCAACTAAAAAGTGTGCTACCCCGATGGACATTGACGTCTCAATTTTCGTTGAAATATCTCCTCACAATTTCACGGATTATCTCCATCAATAATAACAGCACAGAGACTACATTTCAATAATTATTTATTCATAATTTTTGGCCTCAGGTGAAAAGTTTACCATGAACATTAAAAATGTGATGTAATTACAGAACACCATTATTTATAGATCATTACGTATTAGATTGGAGGATGGATAAAATATAATTACTTCAATTTATTAATTCTTTATAAAGTCCCACGTATATACAGTGACAGTACAATAGACCGAATTATATAAATGTTAAGTGGGTTTCAGGCTTTGCCGCTGACTCCCCGTTTAGCGGCCAAGTTAGAATTTATTAGGAAGCCATCAGGGCGGAACCGAAGGTCGGAGTAGTCGTCGAGCTGTGGATAGAATAATTTCTGGTCCTGGAAGGACGTGCTGGGTGCCTCTGTCAGTATGTAATCGCTATTTTTTTTGTCTCCCGAGGGGGTCTGCAGTTTTTCGGAGTTCTTAGATGCAGACGTGAGGGGTCCTGAGGCATTTCCATTGCTGGAGTTGTTCGGTCTCGATGTCCCTGGGCCTCCTGAGCCTCCTGATTGTCCTGACGGGTAGAACAGGGGGAAATTTGAGGGTCCCTGGACCCCTCGGTAATTATCGCCGAAGGGATTCTGGAACCTCTGATTCGGCTGGAAATCGAAATTGTTGGGGGCGTATCCCTGAAACGGGAACGATCCCGAGAACTGCGACAGTCGCTGGTCGTTCAGGGCGTTGGGATAGCTGAACCTCGGGTCCTGGCGATAGTTGCCATTCACCTCTTGGCTGTTCTGCTGTCCGGGGTAGCCCTCGAAGCGAGAGCGATCGTCCTGTCGGAATCCAGGGCTGAACTGCCCTGGGAATCGCCCTGAAAACCTGTCGTCGTAGCCGAATCTCCCGAAGTCTCGGAACCTGTCGAAGTCTCCGGGACTCCCGAATGGCCTGTTGGTCCCGTCGTTGAAGCCTGAATCAGCGCCGGGGGCTCTCCCGTCGCTCCCCTGAATGGCATTCTCGCTCCCTCGGGCCCCGGACGGGTCGACGGGGGAGTCGAAGGGCCTGAACGCGCCTGAGCCCTGATTGAAGGGATTTCTATCCCCGAAAAAACCGGGGTTGAAGCCCTGCGGAGATCCAGGATTGAACTGTCGGCCGTTGCTCTGAAAACCGCCTCCATTCAAGCCGAAGTTGTTTCTGTAGTCAAAGGGGAATTGGTTCTGAGCAGCTCTCGCTGAGTCCGGGCCCGAATACTCAGGCCTCTGTTCAGGCCGGAACTTCAGTTTGTCAGCGGTTAGCGGTGTCTCTGTTGTTCTGGGCTTGCGCGTTGTGCCTGTTGACGATCTCGTCTTTGGTTTCAATGTTGTTCGGGGTTTTGGCTTGGCTGTTGTGGTGGCGGGAACACTGGAGGCCCCGATCGTCTCGCTGATGGCGGTGCGGATGGGCCTCGCTCCCTCGAAGCCTTTTACCAAGGCCGAAGGAATGACGCGGGCGGCTATATTACTCAATAGGTCTCCTCCTGAGAACGGCAGAGGTACAGGAATTTAATTAAAATGGCGCACGGATGGATTTTCGGTGTCATATTCATCCTTTTTTTGATGTGTGAAGTCTATCTTTATATCAAAACATATCTAAATTGCCTAATTGTTGATCATGAGAAAAAAAATAGTATTTTAAAATTTTTTTAACTCACAAATTATTCTTCAATTCTCAAATTTTAATTTTTTTATATTTATCATACGCAAAATTGATCAATTCTTGCTTCTCAGATTTTCACACATAAATTCTAAGCTCTACAAAATTCATGAAAATTCTTCAGTTTCCCACATAAGTCGAGAAAAATCTTTGAAGATCTACGGTTATCTGGAAAACAGCGAAATTTTCCGAAGAATTCAAGAAATTTTTTCAGTTCTGTAGGAAATTGATTCATAACCCTCCCCTCATTTTTCGACAATTACAGATTTTAATCAGAGTATTTTACTCTGATAGAATGAAAAAAATGAAAAATGAAAAATGAAAAATCTGAAAAAAAATTAATCGAAGATTAAAAATTATTCATTGATGTTTCACTCTTCATTCTCTCAATGCTCTTCAAGTTATCTAGTGATGTTAGAGATCAATAAAAATTGTTTTTTTTTCATGTCGGCGTAAACTTCGAATCACTTTTTTTCTTCAACTATCGGAGGGATATCAATATTTCAGCGATAAGAAATTAGAGAAATACAAAAAACCCGGTGGGGAGGAAGCGGAAAAAATTAAATTTCCAATGTCTCTGGAAATTTTTTATCGAATTATTATGCAATAATTCGTGTTTCTTCATTAGTAATCAATCATTCACCTGGTGCTGGCTTGTCCGCCGCATCCCCATGCACCAGAAGGTGCGAGCCCAGAAGAATGCATAACAATACCTGAAAAAAGATATGAATCATAACGTGATTTATGTCGATCTGCAGTCGCAGAGTACATGTGAAATTGAAAATAATCGTGGTGGCAATGATAAATTCGCAATCTCGTGACTCTGCATCAGTATTTCGCAATGCTGAAGGATAATTATGACTAATACTGCATGATGTTGATTAACGTTTTGGCTCTCCAGTGAAATTATAAGAAATTAATTATCTGCGGTGCTGTGCACTGACGATTGACTGTCAATCTTCACTCGATTTATTAAAAATGTGATGGGCTTGTTCGCACAATTTTTTATATTTTATTCAGCGAAATGTCGGGAAAAATTATGAGGCTTATGGAGTACTCACGTGTATTGCGTGGTACATGGTGCGTGCTTCTCAGGTAGACTAAGGGGTTTACATCGTTCTACCTGTCATATATACTTTCCCTGATCCTTACAACTGCACTCACGACAATCTCAGCTATTCAGAATAATGCTACTTGACGTGGAAAATGTTCATGCATGACCGGGCGTTGTTCTCATTTGGTGGATGCATTGTCTTTTTCGTGCACAATTATTTTCCGGTGAATTTCGAGGCGGTATTCACCAGAGCTGCGCAAAATACTATGCGAAACACTATTTTAAATGTTTATGAGTAATTACTATTTTGGAGTTACTGAACATCGCGAATAGAATAGGAATTAAATAGTTGGACTCAAATAAATACTATTTGACAATAATTTCTGTTGTCAACTGGTGAAACATGGAAAATTTGAAATAGTATTTGAAGAATTCGATCGAGGAACACACTATTTGAAATAGTTCATCGAATTTTCTTGAATTTTTTTATTCTTCGTGATAAGGGATATGAAAGGGAAATATTCGTAGGAAAAAAAACATTTCATGTGAAACCAAATAGTGAAATAGTGAAATAAAATGGTAAATACTATTTCATTTTCTGTTCCGTTGAAATGAAATATCAAATAATTATTTTTTTTCAATTTCTAAAAGACAGAAATAAATAGTATTTGATCGACCAAGATAGTCAACTTGAAATATATATTTCAAATAGTATTTCATCGTACTGAACTATTTGAAATAGTATTTATATTTGATTTTCATAAAATAGTGCCCAGTTCTGCGATTATGTGACCGTGGGAAATCAATGAAGGTGATAAGGGATATGAAAGGGAAATATTCGTAGGAAAAAAAACATTTCATGTGAAACCAAATAGTGAAATAGTGAAATAAAATGGTAAATACTATTTCATTTTCTGTTCCGTTGAAATGAAATATCAAATAATTATTTTTTTTCAATTTCTAAAAGACAGAAATAAATAGTATTTGATCGACCAAGATAGTCAACTTGAAATATATATTTCAAATAGTATTTCATCGTACTGAACTATTTGAAATAGTATTTATATTTGATTTTCATAAAATAGTGCCCAGTTCTGCGATTATGTGACCGTGGGAAATCAATGAAGGTGATAAGGGATATGAAAGGGAAATATTCGTAGGAAAAAAAACATTTCATGTGAAACCAAATAGTGAAATAGTGAAATAAAATGGTAAATACTATTTCATTTTCTGTTTCGTTGAAATGAAATATCACATAACTATTTTTTTTCAATTTCTAAAAGACATAAATAAATAGTATTTGATCGACCAAGATAGTCAACTTGAAATATATATTTCAAATAGTATTTCATCGTACTGAACTATTTGGAATAGTATTTATATTTGATTTTCATAAAATAGTGCCCAGTTCTGAGATTATCTGACCGCGAGAAATCAATGAAGGTGATAAGGGATAGGAAAGAGAAATATTCGTAGGCAAAAAACTATTTCATGTGAAACCAAATAGTGAAATAGTGAAATAAAATGGTAAATACTATTTCATTTTCTGTTCCGTTGAAATGAAATATCAAATAATTATTTTTTTTCAATTTCTAAAAGACAGAAATAAATAGTATTTGATCGACCAAGATAGTCAACTTGAAATATATATTTCAAATAGTATTTCATCGTACTGAAACATTTGGAATAATATTTCATTTGATTTTCATGAAATAATGCGCAACTCTCGTATTTAGAGATGACGTCTTGGGGTTTTGCGAATAGTGGATATTTTAATACAAAAATCACCTGTTGTTTTGAAAGCCTATTAATGGCTTTTTAGTGGAGTCTTACGTAATCCGTTTTATAAAAACATAAAAATCATGTTTATGCAGCATCGGAATGCCTATAAATTGTTGGGAAGTTGCTGGTGAGGAATTTAAAAATAACTTATTTCGGGGATTCGATAGTCAGAATATGGTAATGCAGAGACTTTATTGGTAAAAGAAAATGCAGAATAAATATTGGGATTGATAATAGAGTTTTACATCGAGAAAAAATTGAATTAAGGGAAAAAAAGGAAATTTCCTGGAGAAAATTCCCCCAGAAAAAATTCCCGGAATTATTTTCCCTTACGAATGTAAAAAACAATTACACAAACACACATTACCAACGTCATTTTTATTTACTACATCCTTCAATCTTCGAAGACACGCCAGGTGAGAATTCAACTTTTTCAATAGATCAACAATAAATAAATTACCTTACTGCAATAAATTAATTGTCAACATTTTCGAACCAATTCCCGCAAATAATTCGAATCAATCTGTTGCCCCAATAATCAATGAATCTTCACTAACAAGCATTCTCGTCCAACAAAGTCGCAGATTCATAAAAAAAAAATGACAACATTCAACGAAACATCATCTCACACTACCAAAACATATTTCCAAACAACCAATCATGAACTTGGAGGAGTAACGAGAATACTTTCCAACATTAACAACAAAATTAAAAATGATAATATGTTTATTTTTCATTTTTGCCGGCGATTTTCAGGGGAAAATATTCCAGGAAAATAATTCCGGGGGAATATTGAAGACGAGGAAATTTTTCCGGGGGAAAAAAATCCGGTCACCATTTTTCCTGAAGTTTTTTCTCAGCGCAATTCAACTTGAACTCAATGATTCGCGTCGTTTGCCCAGAGATAATAAAGGGTATGAGAGCGGCACTGATTGCTCCTGAAACTAGTCTCAAATACAGTTAATAGAAATCACATAATTAATAGCCAATCTGTACGAATGTACCAACGACGCCGGGTGCGATAACACCCGGCAACTTGTAAATTTGCACGGGTCCAGTGCTTCTCGCAGCAAGTCCCGCGGCGCGGAAATTAGGCGTTACGATGATGGGCAATGATGCCTGAGGTTGCGGTCTCTGTGGGTAAGGATATTGATTCAACTCTTGGTAATAATTTCTAGCCGCCACGGGTTTCTGATATTTTGCCAGCATCCCGGATACACTGCCATAGGGAATTCCACCTGTTTGTAAAAAAAAACGCAATGTGAGGATAAAATATCGAGGCTGCGAAGGATCTAGCTAAATGTCACGAATTTTTTTTCGGTATATAGAAATTTAGAGATGCTGATGATCTTCCAAACATGTTTTCGAATAAATTTTCCATCCACTGCGTGCATTCGGTTAATACGATGTTTCAGGCAGTTTCAGAAAGTGAAAGGAAGGAGCAAAAAGAGTGGAGGTGGAAGCGGTTGGTGGTACCCTCTGGCAGCTACTGCCAGCAGTCGACAGCTGTGGGAGGTAACTTACTGATGATCGATGCCTTACCAACAACGTTGTGGATCCTGGGTAACCCCAAGAGCTGGGAAGGCGTGAAATGTAATTGCCTTACCGTGCTCGTGAATTTATAGAAGTACTTATATTTAAATTAGTTCCAAAACAATTAATTGCCTTTGGAAGGAACCCTAGTGGAAAAACGTAAGGCAGAGGCGTAACATGCCTGATCAGAATTTCGGATCGGACTTGATCAGTTTCTGATCGAGACCTGAACAGAATTTCCACTCGGGTATGAGTCAATTTGAGAGTGAAATTCGTAAGTGTCCTGGTAGCTCAGATGGTAAGAGCACCCGACGCGACATTGGGAGGTCCCGGGTTCGATTCCCGGCTAGGAAGTTACTAATTTTTTCTCTCAAAAAAATTAAATTTAATTAATGCCTAATGAGGGNTCCCGGGTTCGATTCCCGGCTAGAAAGTTACTAATTTTTTCTCAAAAAAATTAAGTTTAATTAATGCCTAATCATGGAAGCCGGAGAAACCCTAGTGGAAAAACATAAGGCAGAGGCGTAACATGCCTGATCAGAATTTCGGATCGGACTTGATCAGTTTCTGATCGAGACCTGAACAGAATTTCCACTCGCGAAGGTGGAGAAGAAGGGAGGTCTCGTTCATCTACCTGATCATTCATATTATTATATGAGGTGTACCTAAGAGTTTAAATTCACAAACTGGCAACCTAGTCCCAACTTGGTAAAAAAGGTGAAGACCCATTGGGAACCATTGGGAATTATTGGCACTGTGATGGAATGTCCTGGGATTAATTGTCTTTGGATGCTTAGGTATGTAACCCCCGGGGGCTAGCAGTTAAAGTAATCGCTGGAAATTACTTACCATATGCTAAACCGTCGGGCATCTCCACTACCCCTGCGCTATCAGCCCTGACACACGCAATTAACGCCCCGACACAAAAAATTGTAATGAACTGAAACACAATTTGATTACCAGAAGAAATTACCAGAGGTGTGCGAATTAGTGATGCCGTCGAGACTAGACGAGAATTATTTTGGAAAGATCATCACGGTCTAATAAAACATCGAGACTTTAGGAATCATCGTAGTCCCGAGAGACACCGTATCGGTGCATCTCGTCACGAACTTGGAAGAATCCATCACGTCTGAGTTGCAGTATTTTCTGTTTTTCAAATGTTTGTCTCGATATCGGTCTCGTCTCATCTCGTTAACTTGAAAAACCGAAAATCTGGAGATCCAGGCAAGATAAATCCTCCCGGAATTGTGACGAGATGCACCGATCCAATGTCTTTCGAGATTGCGACGATTCCAAAACTTTCGATGTTTTTCCAGATCGTGATGATCTCTTAAAAATAATTCTCGACTAGTCTCGACGGCATCACTAGTGCGCATTGATTTCCCGATTTTTTCAACTTTTTTTTAAACGCGCATGAACAAGAATAGTCCAACCTTAGGGGAGATCATGCCAGCGACGAAGGTAAACCACAACTAGATGTAAAAACAAGTGAACAGTCGCCAATGAAAGATTATATAGAAGCGGTGTGGCATGTATGTCGTCCAATCGCAACCGAGAATTTCCTTTCGTGTTGAACTATCAGTCACAGGTTCATGAGACTAATGTAACAGTATGAACAAGGTGTATCACTTGCCGGGGTATACCTTAACCTTGGAGTAGAGTCCTACCTCTCACCACCAAGGTTTACCGCTTCTTTTTATTGTGCTGGTCATGTAGATCAAGTACTGATGGATTTATTCTCAGAACTATACGTCTCCTTGTTATCGGCATAAGTTTTCCACTTTATTCATTGATGAATGGATTTCCATGGAAAGGTAATTGTCACGGAAGTTATAATTATGAAACCCTGCTATTGCCTAGTTAGAGCCAATCGATAGAACTTGAATACCTTTTTTACTCTGAAAATCCTCCCGCTGGAATTGGATCAAGGCTCCCTTTGGAATACAATAGTCGTAATTTTTTATAACAAGAATTTGAAAAAGGCTCGATGAAGATTCACGCACTGCGGTCAACGCTCAACCGCTTTATGTGTGCGGAAAATTGGGTCGAGGATGCCTAGTTCAGATTATTGACACCACAGGATTGTTTTCAGTTCAAGGTCTTGCTGAAGCCAAGACTTAGATTTTTCGAGGCTTGAAGAGATAAATCTCACCAAATGGTTTATCGGCATTTAAATATTAGAGTTTATGAGATTAGAATATGTTGGCCAGAGTCACCTATATCATACGATCTTTTGTAACATCCGCCTAATGAGGCTGCACTCTTTTTAGACTGCACTCTTACCTTCTCAGTCGGCATTCAGCTATGTCAGTTAACTATACATGTTAACTATTGTTATTCTGTTTCTGGTTATTGTTAAGCTCTCAGAGTTCTGGTAGAGTTTATTTAGTTACATTATTTCTATTTTCTACTCACAGTACTTACTTACGTTACTTTGTTAACTATTATTAATTATTTTTGTCGTACAGCTCTTATTACCACCATATTCTATTGACTCATTACGGTGTCATTTTGTAAGACAAAACTTACAGTAAATGAAGTCTATCTATTTTTCCAGCGTTTTTCATGCTCCCTCGGCCTCGAGCATAATAAACGAAACGGCCTCTCAAATAATACATTGATTGTTTATATTTCATCACTTGGTCAGCACAATCCAGTTACGTTAGCAAGTGTCACGTTGACAAAGCTGTATATCTACATAGTCACCCACAACGCCATTGAATAAATCTGGGGCGTAACGAAAGATAAATCGACAAATGGTAGAAGGCCTTCCAGTCGTAAAGGATATGTTAAAATCAGACGAAACAAAATTGTGTCGATGTGAAGGGAAAAACATGATGGCCTATCAAAGGAACTTAAAAATGGGCGGTAATTGATCAAATCGTTTATTAATTAATGATCTCATCAACGTTAATTTTATATCAAAAGCAAATTGCCAAGAGATAACAATGATTAAAACTTCTAAGGAACTTTCTACTTGATGTCTTCCACGTAAGAGTACAGCCGTTGATCCGGCTCCTTGATATATGTAACTTCAGACTTCCTAATGTCTGGATTATTCTCGACTTCTCCGCTTCCCTCGATCGAGTCCAATTCAGGGGGCGGTGCACGCATCAGCAGGCTCGCTAGAAAGTGCTGAAACCAATAATTCCTGAGTACACAGTATCATGATTACAAGGTACTTACATTGAAATTGGAAACAAGCGGATGTGTGTACTGATCTGGTCCGAGTAGGAAATTGATATTTACACTTATCATCGATAGTCGTGGTTTTCCGTCACCCAGGAGACTGTGGAAACTACCTTTCGTGTACCGTGATGGCTCAAATGGCTCGCCCTGTTTGGTCTTAGAACACTTACTTCTGGTATATTTCCGTCTTCGAGGACTTGGGGATCCATTCGCTCGAGGTCAGAGTCTACGTCGTGGGTGGGGTCCTCCATGCTGGAGCTGCTCATTGAGCTGTCCTCCTCCATATCCGATAGTTCATCAGTGCTGTTGTTCGGGATGATGCTGATGAACGTTCCTTTCACCCCGTTCTTATCGATCTTCTCGGTTCTGTAGATGTGATCCGGTGTTTTCTTCGTTACGATCGAGACCTTCTGGACTCTGGAGCTCTTCTGAAGTCTATCATCTTCGTTGGATGAGAAATGCTTGCGTTCCTTCGGGCTTGACTTCGGGAACGATGTCTTTGTGATTATCTTCTCTGTCGACACTCGCGATCGGTGTTCGACGGTTCGCTTCGCAGGGACTGTCGTGCTCTCTTCAGATTTGAAGTCTAGAAGCTGATGATTGGACGGTCGCAAGTGCGTCGTCCTCGTGCGCGATCGCCGTCGGCTCTTCGGGGTTGACAATCTTGGAGTAGTTGACAGGATCCTCTTTCTGGGAGTATTCGGCTCAGAAGTTATCTCCTCTCGGTCTTCACGATTCCGAGTTGCTCTGCTCTGAGTCAGACTGAACGGTCTTGGTCTGATAGTGTATCTCGGTATCTTCACTGCGGTGGTAGCTCCGATTATCGGAGTAGTTGGTTCCCTCCGCGGAACAGCAGTTACTGACGTCGGTGGGATTTGAGGGGTTACCGTAGTCGTTGGAACGTACTTCGACGTTGAAGAGCCGTCAACTTGATTTTTCATGAAGACTTTTACTCTTTTTGGAATCTCTTTGTCAGCCACAGGGGCTTCAGAGCTCTTGCTGTATCTGCTGCTGAATTTCGCAGGTTTTGCTTCACCAGTATTGAAAATTTCAGACGACCAGAAACGTCTCGCGAAGTCACTCCTGTGGGGACTGGTCCACTTGCTCCAAGGATGAGTCACTTCGAAGTTGAAGCCCGTTTCGGAAGAGCTCTGGTCATCATCGTCGTTCCAATACCGATGGTAATAGTCATTCTCCTTGATCTTGCTCTTCTCCTGCTCACGAGCTAGTCTCTCCCTCCTGTCCCAAGGGAACTCGTAGTGTCCAAACTGCTGGTCCTTCCGTTTTGATTCCTTAGCGGCCTCTCCTTGATCTTCATCCCAGGGGAAAACGTAGATCGACGATCTCGATGGTTTGTTCTTGGGCTTCTCCTCCTCGAGGGACTCGTAATTCTTCCCTCTGTGTCTTTCGTACCTCGGAGGGTCGAAGGGAGGATGATAGAACGCTGGCTTATTTATCCTCGGTCCCAAATCAGCGTACCTGGGATCGTAATGATTCTCCGCTGGTGAGGCGGGACGATCACTGAATCTCTCGAAGTCCTCTTCATCATCGGACATTCTCGCCGCATTTTTTTCTTCATCTGAGTAAGATTCCTGGGACGCTTCCTTATCTGCTTCGAGTCTCTCGGAGGAACCTTCGACGGACGATTCCGAAGGCTTCTCCACCTGCTCACCTCGGCTCTCTTCCTGGTTGTCTTCCTCTCCAGATTCCTCCTCAGAACTCTCCACCGCATATTGAGTTGTTGGAACCTCTCCTGATCCCTTGTTGTACCCTGGGAGGTCGGAATCCAAATACTCTTTGAGTCTGTGAACCTCCGGGGCTTCCGTCAACTCTTCCTCGACTTCTTCACGCACTTGATAATTAGCTGTTGTCAAGTCTCCGTTTTCTCCTTCAGGACCATTAGGATCAGTGGAATCAGCTCGTTCAGGATTAGCAGTTACACGAAGGGATTCGTCAGGCACTTCTGTCGGATCGCTGTATCGAGGTTCTTTCCTTCTAGGATCCACCGTTGTTGCACCAGGTCTGAAGTTGCCATATCTGTCAGTCTGACGGGGCTTGGAAAATCGTACGAGGTCTCTGATCGTCCAGACAGTTTTCGGAGTAGACGGAGTAGCTGTATCAGATGGCCTCGCTGTATTAACGGATGTGGTGGCTGCCCAAGCACTATTTATTCTAGTCGGTGTCCAATTTTCCAGTGCATTCTGGGATTCCGATCCCTGAAGGTCTTGATCAGAATTAATACTGCGCCTGTGGAGCCTCACAGTCTTGTAATACCCGATGCGCCTCGATCCTGAATGCGACAGCACTCTCGGTCGCCTTCGATAAGTCACCTTATCAGTTCTATACGGATGGATTTTGTAGTTGGGAGGACGGACAGGTCTGCGATACTCAATTTTCAGGTTCTGTCCTTTAGTCTTCACCTGGATTTGACTCTTCTTTCCGCGACGGTGAGGATGACCTGTTGATTTTTCCTTCGATTTTCTCAACTTATGAACAGCTTGATTTTTTATTGTACCCATCACCGCTTCATAGACTTCCTTCTCGTAGGGAGAGTTCACAGGATCAATCGGCCTGATTGGATTCCTTGCTCGATGACGTTTCTTTGTCCTTCTGTGATTCGGTGCTGGATTATGATTGGATTTGGACTTTGTTTGGTTGACAACTTGATGTCTCCTGCTGTTGCTGGAGTGTTGATCCATCGCCTCAGGTTTTCTCGAGACCCTGCGGTACACCAAAGCTTCTGGCTCGCTGGACAAATCAGACAAGCGGCTCTTAAATTGTTGGAGATTGAATTCGACTGGCATTTGCGGCGTGTCAATTCTCCTCTCCATGAACAGGGGGTTGTCCAGAGGATTTCTATCGAAGTATTTAGCCTTGAAGCAAGACAATCTGTCATCCAAACCGTTGAGCCGTGGAAGGTTTTCTTCTGGCCCTCGATCAGACTTCGGCTCCTCCTCCTCAGGGAGCACCTCCGATAAATCAGGATTGACGTCGTCACAGTCTAGATATTGATCACGAGAATTGTAAAACTCCATTCCCCCGAGGGTTTTTCTTGGCATTTGTTGAGGATTTATCACGTACTTCAATGCTGAATTACTTGAGATCTGATCGTCCTTATAGAAAGGATATTTTTCGCTGCTTTCGGTGCTGTTTTTAGTCTCAATTTCCGTGTTAAACTGTCCGGGATTTTCAGTATCTTGGATAGCAGTTGAAAAATCAAACTCCGGAACGTCAATTTCTACTTTCCCCTCACCTTCATTTTCTAAATCCTCGGAACTGCTGTCGACGTCACTTTCATCAGGAAATCGAGCCTTGATTTCTCTGTCAACAACAGCCTCGACAACAATTGGTGCATCATTCAACAGATCATTATCGCTTCTTTTTTCCCTCAAACCGCGAGATTTCACAGTTACACCCTCGCCCATCAGCTCCGTTAACTCGTTCCTCCGATCGGTAAAAACTTTGTCATTATCTCCGAGCGATTGCCGTCTGAATCTTCTTACAACGCCTCCAGTGACCTGGAACGCTGGGCTGTAATACGGCGAGACATTAAACCGTGAATCTTTTTGCGGTAATTGGACACCAATCCTTCTCCCCGCGTACTCGGCATATCGACTGCGACTCATCGGTGACGGCGGCAGCATCCTGTTAGGTGGGATCAATTTTCCCACTGGATTCAGCTGCGCCAGCCAGGAGAAGAAAGGTAGAATACGATTTTTCTGAGGGGGAGTTTGATAACGATAAGGTTGATAACGATGTGGCTGGATTGGCAGCTGATCCTCCAGCGAGACCTGACGGCTTCCTTCTGCTGAACTGCTTTCTCGCGTTTCGCTTACATCTGGGTGGCCGTACACATTGCGAAGGTAATCGGCATAGGTGACCTGGCCAAATGGCGGAACAGCTGGTGGCTTTATCACACTGGTACTGCTCATAGCTTCATTATTCAAGGACCGCGGATTGACGCTGTTAGTCAAGTGCTTTAGCAACTCGTACTTTGATAACGACTCTTGTAATTTGGACTCGTCGGAGTCCTCGTCACACTGCTTCGCCGGGGCTCTGATTATAACTGTGTAAATAGGTCTCTTGGTGGTCGGATCGTCTCGCGTTCTCCTCGCGGCCGTCGTAACCACCTCTCCGGAGTTTAATCTCGGGGTTCTCATTGCTCTCATCACCTGCGGAGACTTTAATATCGCTTGGATGACCCCCGGGGATGTAACTGTGGAGTATCGGGTGTCCGTGGGCGCTAATCTGGTGGCATTGGTCGGTCTGCTTTCACTGCTCTCGACGGTCTCCATGGAGTACTCTGCTGACCCACCGCTTTTCTTTCTGTATGCTCTCTCTTCGGATGATGACGAATTCTCGGTTGTTTGGTCTTCTGGGGATGTCTCCAACTTACTGGAATATTCAGTACTCGCTGGTTTCGATGGACGTCCCGCGGGCTTTTGCGTCTTGTAGTAATCCCAGAATACCTTTCCGTGATTGATAGTCGTGGGGTGGATCGTCGTGGTGGCCATCACCTCTTGATAAGTTGGGTAGACTTTGGGCATAGTATCGCGATAAGTGGGATAAGTTTCCAGAGAATCCTCGTACCTCCTGAGTGCTTGGGCGACGGGCTGACGGGTGGAAGGGCCCACCGAGTCCTTCGATATATTCTCACGTTCTCCGGAGATCTCCTTCGAATCTCCGATGAATGTTCTTTTCAATTGCGGTGTAGAAGTCTCAACGTCATCCTCAGAACTTCCGGAATCGCTGGTTAAGTCTTTCAAATTCTCCGGAACTTCTGTCTCAGCGCGGAGAGCTGCTGCTTCCGCCTCCCGCTCCACGTCTTTCTCCAGCTTCGAACCTTTTTCCTTGACAAGAACCACGGGATTCACTCCAGCTTCAGCCCACACCTTTCTGAACGCGTCCTTGGGGTCGTACTTCTTGGTTTTCAGCTTCTTTGGCTTTAGGATCTTTTCGTCTCGTCCGGACGCCGCTTCGGCGTAAGCTTCGTCTTCCTCGTAGCTTTCTTCTGTCTCCGAGGAAGACTGGGATGCAGCCAAGCCACGGGATTTTCCCTCTTTGTCGAGGTTCTTGTCGTACCCCTCTTGGAAATCGGCGTCTCTCTGGTGTCCAGCGTGATCGTAAGCGGCATCTTCATATCCCTCTTCAGTGTAAATGGTATTCACCTTTTTATTGGTCACAACTTCCTTCAATCGCCCTGCATTCTCTCTTTCCTCATCAGTGGAGGCGTCCAGCAAGGCATGATGTCTCGGAGCACGTTTGACAGTGTGAGTTCCTCTGATCTGTGCGTACGTAGTACTGGGTACAAATTCAAGAGGAACGTTCTTGTCCGCTGAAGGTCTAGCCCACTGACCTGGTGCCTCGTATTTCGGCCTAGTCGCCGGTTCCGGGGGATCTTCATGCTCTGAATACGGGATTTCGTGGTCCGGCGGAGCATTCCTCACTTCGTCTCTCTCATTGGAATCCAAATCGTCGGATACAGCCTTTCCAGAATGGATTGAAAACACTCCGTGGTGGAAAACAAGAAAAAACAACAAGTAACTTGTAATCATTTTGCACTAGTAGAGTCACAACATTTTAATCAACAAATATCGTTAAACTTTTTATCTCGGTGTTCAGTTAATTGAAACAAACATGTTACTCGGATGACTATCACAAAGTAACTGGTGATCTTTTCACCGTGGGGCCTGTTCCGTTATAAGGCGAAAACGTTTGTGGTTTCTAATCATCTTGGATCGGACAACTGTTACGGACTGTTCACCGCGCGACTACCGCAGTCTAATTTATATTTTCTTCGGTGGAGACAAGGAGAAGGATAGAAGCAATGGCCTAAGAAGGTAGAGAGATCATTGGATTACTTTGGTATAAACTACTGGAGAAAATTGTTTCAATGCCTTTGTTATGGTTCATAAAGTTTATCGAGAATCTGATTATTGGTTTTCATTATTTTTCTCTTTCACTGGGATAAATGTAATTAGTGGGTTATTTTTTTGTATTATGAAAATCCGAATCGACTTTTGGTGATGAAAATTTGGTAGTCGAAATTAAGATTCCAAAATTAAGGGTCGTGAGGGTCAGAATGAGGGTCACAAGAGGAGATTAAGGGTCATGAGGGTCAGAATAAGGTTTACGAGGGTCGGAATAAATGTAATTAGTGGATTACCTCTATATTATAAAAATCCAAATCGACTTTTGGTGATGAAAATTTGGTATTCGAAATTAAGACTCCAAAATTAAAGCTCATGAAGGTGAAAATAAGAGTCACAAGGGCCAGGATAAGGGTCGCGAGGGTCAGAATAAGGTTCATGAAGGTCAGAGTAAGGGTCACAAGGGTTATATTAAGGGTCATGAGGGTCATATTAAGGGCCACAAGGGTCCGTGATCAAGGGTCTAAATAAGGGTCACAAGAATTATGTTAAGATATAAGAACGAGGGTCACAAGGATCGCAGTAAGGGTCCAAATAAGGGTTGTGAGGTTCAGAATAAGGATCATGGGGGTCATATGTGGGTCCTATGGAAGTTGGCGATTTACAGGATCACGATTAGAAGATCAATGCGGAAACATCTGTATTCTTTTCAATTTTTTTTATTCATAGATAGAAAAAGGTTCTCATAAGTTTGAGAATTAAATACAGGAACAACAGTGGATAATAATATCGCGAGTCAATTTCCGCCTTTCCTCTTCGTCGAATAAATTAAATAATTCCGTAACTGCCTCCTCTTATCCTATTAATTACTTAACACTGGCGATGAACGATTATTAATAATTAACGAGTGAAAATATTCAGGTACTCTAGGATTGACGTCGATTGGATTTACGGGGAGATCATGGGCTTCCAGGAGTTTCCATTTGCATTTGACTCGGCTGTCGCTGGCTGGGTGGAGAGGGCCTCTGGGGCTTGGAGCCTCGAGGCTTCCGGCTTGAAGAAGTCGATAATTGGGTGGTAGTTGTAATTCACTCGTCTGTTGGGCTCTTGGTACTCGTCGTCGAAGCCACCGTTGTGGAGTCTTGTTGAGGCGTCAGTTTCCTGGTCGTTTTGTTGATCAAATCTGTTGACATATCCGTCACAAGAGGTGATCACATGAAAAACGATGGAGAGCAACCACTGGGAATCGGGTTTAAGGGTCATAAACGCCGAGAAAATTATACAGTGGACTTCCCCTAGCTCATAGGGTTCGGGGGGTCTGATTCCAAGAACTCGAGCTAGGGAATTACCACCTCCACATGCGCAGGGACGTGCTTACGGGAGAGAGACAACGTCATTATCTGAGAGAGAACGCTGTAACATACCGGCCGACGACACACAACGCTTCCCCTTTCGTGCATGACGTCACTAGTGCGGTGGGGGACACATTCCCCGCCGCTAGGACACGCCCCCCGAGCTACGGATAGCAAGAGCTAAGGGAAGTCCACTGTAGTCTTATTACAATTTTATGGGAAAAACAGTGAAAACGTTAAATTTCAGTTGAAAAATTTTACCCCTCCTGGATGGCAGCCGGGGACGTCTCCTCCTCATCCCCAGTGGAGTCCCTCCTGTACGGTCTGACAGGTCTGCCCGGCCTCTTCATCCCCTTGACGACCGGTCCCTTGTACCCCGGAGCCCTCGTGTTAGGCGCATGCTGTTGCGGAAGCTTGTCATAGGGTCTAGCATTAGCCGAGGAGTTGGGTTTTTTTGGTCTGTTGGGTCTGCCAGGCAGAGTGAAGCTAGGACGATGTGAGCTGCCAGCGTCGGCGATGTGTTTAGTACCCCCCGACGACACTAGAAATTTATCTTTGAAAGCCGGTGGATACTCCAGGTACGGGGGCAAGTCAGTGTTAATATCAGGGTTAATACCGAAATTGTTATCGAGATTAGATGGTTTGAATTTGGTGAGGTAGCTAGTGGGACGTTTGAAAGCATCATCCTCGCCCTGTTCAGTGGCAAAGTCCGCCCCTGGGAATTTCTCCTCGGGCGCGGGTCGCGGGTCCTTTTGAATCGGCGGATAAAGCTCGGCATAACCCTGGACATGACAGCTGCAGCACGAGGGGATCTTGAATATGTCCATGTGGAGGCCCAAACTACTGTCCCATGTCAGCAATCTGTGGTAATTGTACACCTGCATGCAGGAGGAACGATAGTTCTCGGATATGAATGAACAACTCGATTTTGGTGATCTGAAAGTTTATAGAGCAATATCGATTGAGGGGAATTCTATTTAACGGTTCAGTTGTTACACTAAACGCTGGGAGGTGAATTGAAATTTGTCCATGACTCAATTCGTTCCAGGTGAAAAAAAAAAACCGGTAGAGTACTTTCGTAGCAGTGAGATTGTATTACTCACGAGCATTTCTCGAGGCGCAATGTTTGCGTGTGCTCAGCGGTGTTTACTATGTATTTCCAAACACCGGAAACAGCCCTGGCTAATTGAGGACGTGCATACATCACTTGGGACGGACATGTGAAACCCTCTTCAACGTTGTCGAATGGCGATGAGTGATCTGATCGTCTGGTTAATTAAAGCGAGGGATTATTTTTTAGAATAAATGGAGCGTTGAGGATAGTCGAGTACTTGGGCGGTTTTTTAATCCCGGAAGTGCTTTCGTTTGAGCAACTTTTGACCCCATGTTTCCGGGCATTTTACAGTGAATTTTATTATTTATTACTTACATGTGACCCTTATAATCCTTATTCCGGCCCTTGTGACCCTTAAGCTGACCCTTGTGACTCTTATTTAGGCCTTTAATCCGACCCGTGAGGCCACATAATCCTTAATTTGACCCTTGTGACCCTTATCTAGGCCCTTAATCCGACCCTTGAGGCCACATAATCCTTAATTCGACCCTTGTGACCCGTAATCTAACCCACAGAACCCTTATATAACCCTTATAATCCTTATTTTGTCCCCTGTCATCCTTAATCTGACCCTTGTGACCCTTATCTAGGCCCTTAATCCGACCCTTGAGGCCGCATAATCCTTAATCTGACCCTTGTGACCCTTAATCCGACCCTTGTGGCCCTTAAAGGATCACGAGGGCCCTTAATCTCATCCTCGTGACCCTTATTTTAGCTCTGGTAATCCTTAGTTTCTGACTCTTAGTTTTTGACCCCCATGTCCCTTATTTGGACCCTCACTATAACCCTTCTTACCCTTATTTGGCCCTTAAGAAACCCTTGTGACCCTTAATCTGACTCACATAACCCTTAATCGACCCTTGTAAACCTTATATTGACTTTCATGACTCTTGTTTTGACCCTTGTGACCGTTATTCCGACCCTCACAACCCTTATTCTGATCCTCATGGCCCTTATGACCCTCAATTTCAGAGTTTAAATTTCAAGTAATTCATGAGCATCATTTGTTCGGAATTGTAACAAATTTATTCATATGCCGAATTTAAATTATTTATTTATTTATAAACAATGATTGTTTATTGTTTATTTAGAAAAATGAGTGAAACCTTGCCAAAAAACAAAGTTTTATTTATTTACTCTTCGAAAGATACAACTCAAATTCTTCGAAAAAATACAGCCCGAATAGTTCAGATTAGGAAAAAATGAAATGCAATGGAATTGCACAGCTCTAAACTAAAGGATTGACGCAAAATATGAGGAAAAAAAATCAGCAGATTGTAGCAATAAATAGTAGCCACTGAATTTGAAAAATCCACATTACGTGATTCACTGATTAGTCAATATCTTTCGCAATGTTTGCCAATGGTTTTTCGAAAGATCGTTTTATCTATCGGCTTTTCTTGTGATTCTGGTCTGAATAATTAGAAAGCCTGACCGTCCGAACACAACCGATGATGTGACTCACGATAAACCACGTTTCAGTTACAATGATCGTTCATACCGAAATAAAATATAATTATCCACCAGGACAATAGTGAACAAGTCCGGTAATTAAAAAATCCATTGAGACTGGGAAAAAATAAGGCAGGCGCAGGAGAAATTTTCCATCTTCAATAACTTGCTTTCTACTTTCCACCAACTGCATTTGTATTAATTCACATTTTTCAAGGTTTTCTTCTATTACTCTACCTTTTAATCTCGTTGTTCTCATATTTATTCTCGAATCTATTGTCAAAGTGACTCTCTAATGGCGAGGCCTTTAGATAGTCGTTATCCCCATCCTGGGGGCTGTAATCTGTTAGTAATGACGATGCCATTTCCTTATTTCCTCGGAGGCTTCTCATTATTGCTTCGCTGTGAATTTATAAATTCACAAATTTGTTAATAAATTTAATTTATTAATCAATTTAAATTATTAATCCTATTATTTATTATTAATAAATTATTATTATTAATCATAATGATAATAATAATATAATATAATAATATAATAATTATGATATAATAATAATATATAATAATAATAATAATATAATAATAATAATAATATAATTATATTATAATTATAATTATATCATTATGATTAATACTAATGATTTATTAATAATAAATAACAATAATATTATAATATTATAATTATTATTATTTATAATTATTATTTTTTAAAAATAATGATAATTATTCATCATTAATATTATTATTGATAAATTAATAATTAATAGATCATTATTAATAAATGATTTTTAAATTTATTGAGAATTGAACAGCGAATTCATTGATTTTTCTGGGGTAAATGGAACACTCACTGTGGATAATTAACAGTCTCCAGACAGACTGTTTTCGAGAAAAATGTGCAATCATTTTCAGTGGGCTGTCTAGCCTCCTTGACTTCCTGGGGCCTGCGGTTTGGTCTCTTTGATGAGCGAAGTGGTGCCTCCACTGCACAACATTGGATAATTAATTTAACAGTTCAGGGAGCATTGACCACGAAAGTTTGAGTCATACCTGGAAAAACATTTCTTCGGTTGACACTGGGGGGTCTTCTCGGTGGATTTGGCCGGTAGAAGGGCCTTCTGCGAGTTCCTGGACGCTGGAATCTCAGCTCCTGTGCCTGAACGGAAACGTGGGGGGATAGGAAATTGTTAAATCTCAGATTTCACTGAAAATTCAATGGAATTGTAAATTTTTCGGCAGAGGAAAGAGGAGAATTCTCTAATTTACTTGAATTGATTAAAATTTCAATAATATATGTGCATAAATTTCCCTCTTTGATTTTTATGAAGTAATTGAACTAAATATACAGTTTCTCTTGAGTTTTCCATAAAATTTAGAATTTTTAAGAACTAAATTCTTTGAAATTTCACTGCGATTGCAATAAAAATAGAGATGGATAAAAATTTCTTTGAGTCATTTTTGTCTCAATAGTGAATAGTGAAAGTGAAAATTCAATGCACTGATAATCCAATGAAATTGCACATTTTTTAGCGAAAGAAAGCAAGAATTCCCCCATTTACTTCAATTTTCATTCAAAAATACGTCAATCAGGACCAAATTATGTTGAATTTTAAATTAATTGACCATTCGGGAAATTTTTCTAATCGATTTCATCAATTTTCATTGAATAATTCAACTGAAATTTGCAGTTTCCACTAATTTTCCATTAAATTTTCAATTTTTAATGTCGAAATTTCACTGAAACTATAACAGAACAAAAATTTTGACTTTTTTAAAAATAATAATCTTCTAATAATGTACAATAAAAATGATGGTGTTTTTAAATTTAGACTATTATTATATTTTCGAATCGCGGCTGGGCGCACGGAGAGAAATGTTCAGTAAAAATTACGGAACTCCCAGTTTTCTCAGGACATTCAGATGAAAATTACGGAAGCTCTGGAAAAATTCCGCGACAGCTCCGTAAAATTTCCTACAGCCACATTTCGCTCCGGAATCCCGGAAAAGATACGTAATTTTTATTGAATATTTTTCTCCGTGCGGTGCGTGATTTTTTTCTCTCTAAATTCTAATTCTCTTTGAATTTATTTTGTGCGTGCGTGTGTGTGACTGATCGCGTAATGCAATATATACCAGCAAAAATGACTCAACTCCATTTTCCCAAGTCACGCGCTGATTGAGGTCTAGAACGGCTCTTCCTCAATTTCAATGCGTGCCGAGTGTGAAAATGCATTCAATGGGCATGGTTAAATTCGATTATGGGGGAAATTCATAAATAGAGACAATGTATGGGATATGAACTCCAGATGAGTCTCTCCGGGTGTTTGTTGTGTCGAAGGAAAGCAACGGGAGGTCGGAATGACTTTCTAAGTTCAACATGGAGTACCATTGTGATACGAATAAGTAGGTGGACATTATGGACATCTCTTCAGGTTTTTTTTTTTTTTTTTTTTTTTTTTTTTTTTTTTTTT
>NW_021680352.1:1090975-1129617 GCF_001412515.2 Diachasma alloeum
TTTTTGGTTGTTTCCTTTTTTTTTTTTTTTTTTATTTTTTTTTTATTTTTTTTTTCTAGACCGGTGGCTTGGCGCAGTGGGTAAGTTCGTTGCCTCACATGCGAAAGGTTTCGAGTTCAAATCCCGGCCGGGTAGAATGGTGCGATTTAACCATTTAAAGTCTTGATCATCAGCGCAGTATACCCTAACCGGGTCGAAGCGATGTAAAATAACGATAAAAAAAAATTGTCTCTCAATGTACCTCCGGTAGTGTCTCCGCAATGTCCTCTTCGGTATCTGGTGCGTCCTCGGTTATTATTCTGGCTATCGACAGATCCGTGGGGAGGGCTAGCTCCCGGGTACTATTTCCACGGCTGCTCCTCTCTGGGACGTCCACTCTCGCTGCTATCGCTTCCTTTTCGGTGCTCGGCACCACCTGGAATCAGTCATGAATGGAGTCACGGGGAAATTTCATGATTTCTCCACGTTTCGTGACATAGAATGGAATAGAGTGCGAATGTTTGTCCTAAGGGCAAACGGAAATTTAGGTCGAATAGATTTTTGAAGCATCAAAGTCATAATTGTGTAAAAAATTCCACTGAATAGAGTTTTATTCATTTTATTTGGTTGTTCAATCAGTGTTTACAGTATTTTATTTGCAATCTTTTTTTTTTCATTTGTCATATTTTAGTCAGTTGTTTATTTATTGCTAGACCTGTGCGCGCGTTTTTTTCATCAGGAGAATCAAAAAAAAAAAATTGGGAAGGAAAAATTGAAGAAAAAATTTCAATAGAATAAGTTATCCAGAAAAATCTACACTATTAGAAAATTACTCTTGAAATTTCGAGTAAGAAAATTTGAAATTTTTACAACGAATAATTTACATGAAATTTCCATTGATCTTATAAATCAGGCAATTTTCTTGAATATTTTCTTGAAAATTCCTGAAAATCATGAAACTTCAGGCAACTTTTCTTCTGAATTTTCAATCCGTTGCTTAATAATTTTCGCAATAATTGTAAAAATCCAAATTGTAATTAAAAATTCAATGACAATTTTTCATTGACATTCGTTACAAAAAAATTAGTTTCAGTGAATTTCCAAGATGAATCAGGAACTCCACGAGCAACTTAGTCTTTTAGAAATTGAATTCACCTTCCGAATATTGAAAATCGAAATGCATCTGTTACTCAAATCCCAAAAAATTTCAACAGCGTAATTCGAACACGAATGCCGAGAAGGCAATTGGCCGGGACCGAGTCGATTTGTTTATTTACCGTTGAGACAGCTCCCTTAACCATCTCCGTTCGGTTCTTGAAGAGTCCATCGCTGATCCTCAACGACGCAGATATTTTGCTGGAGTTTCCCTCCTCGCCATCAAAGTAATCTGCCCCGATATCTCCTCCATCATCTGCTCTCGCTGTCGCGAACAGAATCACGACAGCCTGGCGACCAAAAACAAAATAATTCTCCTAAAGAGCTCCCGGATTTTTCAACAGACAGGAAAAAATGTGGATTTGAACCATCAATTGACCAATGAATATTAACCGATCGATAGACCCGATTGGATCGTTTAACGAGGTGAAATCCCCGGACAACTCGGGACAAGCGGGAAACGGCTTTCATAGCAATGACATTTATTACCGAAAGTGAGAGCTAACTCCGAATATCGTATCATTCGCGGTGAATATCTTAACGGTTTAACGAAATAAAAAAAAATCGGAGAAAAGAAAATGAAATGACGTAGAAAAACAAGTTAATTGAGAGTAAAAGCCGGTTGGGACGAGGCTGTAAAAATTTGAATTTCATCGGTAGCTTCTTTGCTCTCTATTACGGAAAAAAATATAAACTTGAATACTTGAATCAAGTGTATTTTATACTTGAATCAAGAATAATATACTTGATTCCAGTATAAAATATACTTGATTTAAGGATATTATTCTTGACTCTAGTATATTTTATACTTGAAGTATAATTTACTTGATTCAATTGAATCAAGTATACTTTAGTATACTTGATTCAAGTATAATAAACCTATAATAAGGAAGATATAAGTTAATACTTGACTTATATCTTCTTTTTGTATAATATACTTGTTCTTTAGCATAAAATACTTTAGTATCAAGTATACTTGTTTCAAGTATACTTAAATCAAGTATACAATATACTTGAATCAAGTGTATAATTTACTTGATTCAATTAAATCAAGTATACTTTAGTATACTTGATTCAAGTATACTTAAATCAAGACTTACTTGACTCAAGGGCTTGGACTTACTTACTTGATCAAGTATACTTGGTCAAGTATACTTAAATCAAGTATATTTCATACTCAATTCAAGTATATTTTTTTTTCGTGATACTATTCACAGAACCGATTGTGAATCCTAATGTCAAGATGACCCACTAAATTTCTACGGTAGAATTTCACTGTTGATTTTTTTTAAACTCCATTCTCTCCGATTGCTTCGTCGAAAAAACTCCTGAATACGAAAATTTCGTCGCCAAGGAATCATCATGACAAAAAAATCAACTGCGATATTAGCAGTGATGACATCCGATGTTGGTGAATGTTGGATTGATGGGCTTACCAAGGTGGCGAGGAATATCAGCGGAATTTTCATCTTATCGCATGAAGAACAGGGTAACAATCACAAATAATCAATCACGCTCACTCGGAATTTTTTTTATAAATTTAATATCAAATAGCACGTGGAATAGTCGTGGCCGTGAGTAACGCACGCACACGTCGACTACTCGGCTCGGAATATCAGCCAGCGTGCATCAGCAAGACACTGGTGCTCACTTCAATCTTCCCCACGTTTCGATGCTCATACAAGTGAGGCTGACATTCACCTCCTCTCTGTTGCTCGTTAATTTTACTGCTACAGGTGTCCGGCGTATCTCCTCGTTTTTGTAGGTCAAAAATCGCTTGGGCAGCCGGGATGAGGGGAAGTGTTCAAATGAAGAGGGGAGAAAGGAGGCGATTGGAATGGTCATGATCATCAAACTCATGGGATGAGGAAAAAGGGGGAGTGACAATCCCCCGATGTCAAGAGTGGAGTCGCTTACTTTCGGCGTGATGAGGAAGTATTGCTCATTAAAGAGCCACGATGACAATTAATATTCCCAAAAAATGCGGAAAAATCATTGAATATTTGAAAAAATGCTCTGCACACAAAAAAAATGTCAAAGAATTTGCATCGTCATCTGCCGTTACAAGTGGTACAGGGAATCCCAGGGAGTGAAGAAAAGGGCGTTAAGGCGTGTACGAGTGAAAGATAGGATAATGCAAAGACTTCATCTCATTCATGACCGAGAAAGCAGTCTTTAGTCTCGGTTCAGCTCAAGGTATTCAGCAGTGGGAGGCAGATAAGTCGGTCGCACTTCACTCAACCGGAGGCAACTCCCACAAATTCCCAACAAAACACTGATTTAATAGTTCAAACAACTGGCTGTCACGGAAAATGAATCAACGCGTGATTAAAATCCCAGCAACACGTTCAGATTTATCACCGAAAAACATTACCCCAGTCATAAAATATTTATAATAACAGCGCAATCCCTCTTGGGATTTATCAAGGCAAGATCTCTGAAGCATAGGAAGTGAAAAAAGGAAATGGGAAAAAACGGACATTTCGAAAGTTGTACAAGCGCTCTTTGTATTTTACTCGTTCTCTCCTCCAATTTGTCTTTAATTTCTTGTGGCTTTTTTTTATCGTCATTTGCCCCGGTGGAATCGATTGATCTTGAAAAATTCACGTCGAGCAATAAAGAAGGGTGTCCAGTTTGAAGACAGTTTTATCGTTCCATTCTGTCTCCCCCTTTCCTTCTCTCCAATTTTCCTTTTATTTAGTTAACCGTCGCGCGGTAACATTCAACACGTGGAAACATTGCGGTNGGGGGGGGTACAAGGCAAGAAGACACGCTGTCGTATAAACGACTCTACAACCAGCAAACAGAGTTTACTGATGCCAAGTGTACTTTGGTTATACCACGGTGGAGAATGCAATGTGAAGCGAAATGCAACCAAGCGGCGTACAACTGTACCCCCTTTTTACTTGTGAGAGTCAGTGAGGGAGTTACGAGTAGCTCTCGGAGATAAGCGAGGACACGCTTCTGCGTGAACCCGACAGGGGAGTTGGGGTAGGTGGGGAATGCAGTCGCGTGTTTAACAAAGGTGGAAATCTCGCTTTCTGTGTCTTTTATACGTTGAGAAACATCGGCTTGATGTACGTCTTATTTTGAGATTAAAATTTGCTAGTATTGGGCGGATCATCGGGCGGAGCGGGACGAGGAGGGGAGGACAGGGGTGGGAGAGTGATTTTGGGGCTCTTGCAGGCCTCAGTTCATTAGAAAATTTATCAATTTATTATTGAGGATTTTTTTTTAATGTGATATCCAGATGACCTTCATGACCTTTATTCCGACACTTGTGACCCTTGATCCGGCCCTTGCGACCCTCATTGTGCCCCTCGTGACCACTAATTAATTTTGAGTACCAAATTTTCGTCGCCAGAGACCCTTATTTTGACCCTTGATCCGGCCCTTGCGACCCTCATTATGGCCCTCGTGACCACTAATTAATTCTGAGTACCAAATTTTCGTCGCCAGAAATCGATTTTGATTTTTATAATATAGAGATTTATGGAGACCCTTATTTTGACCCTCAACCCTTATTCAGACCCTTGTGACCCTTCATTTTGGATTCCTAATTTTGAGTACCAAATTTTCATCAACAGAAGTGAATTTGGATTTTTATAACATAAAGATATATAAAGACCCTTATTTTGACCCTCAACCCTTATTCAGACCCTTGTGACCCTTCATTTGGGATTCCTAATTTTGAGTACCAAATTTTCATCAACAGAAGTGGATTTGGATTTTTATAACATGAAGATATATAAAGACCCTTATTTTGACCCTTAATCTGACCCTCACAACCCTTAATCTGACCCTCACGATCCTTATTTTGACCCTCGCGATCCTTACTCTAGCCTTCATGGCCCTTATTTTGGCGCGCATGACCCTTATTATGACCCTCAACCCTTATTCAGACCCTTGCGATCCGTAAATCCGGAGTCTTAATTTTAAGTACCTAATTTTCATCACGAAAAATCGATTTGGATTTTTATAATATAGAGAGATGTAATGAAACCAATAATAATTGACCTGTGAAATTTAGAATTATCACTTTCTAAGAAATAGATTAATTATATTCATTCAGAACTGATACTCTCCACCGTTAAATTTTTGTTGACATTGCGAGGGCTTTACCGTTAGCGAAGTTAGCCTGAATCCATCGAGGGCAGAATGATTGCCCGAAAATAAAAAATATAATTGAATAAGAGAGAGAGTAACGGAGTCGATTTTGAAACCGCTCAAGGGGATTCCACGGTAGGTATCGTTTTGACTTGATTAACGCCCATCCAATCCACTGGATAACTCATCCCTGATCACGCGATCCCATTTGCACGCGATAGCTGTACATTGAGGCAATGCGAATTGGGTGAAGACAGAATTTTAGACAATTCAATGATCAGCAGGCGCTGAGCAATATTTTTTTTTCTAATCCCACAATAGTAGAAATAATGGGGATGAGGACAGACGCCTAGCGTGCGCACAGTGAAAGCTGAAAACAGTTCTCTGATGTAGAGAAGTCTGACACACTTTAACCGACTGGCCATGTTTATGCAGCATCACCTTGACATCGTCATTCTGGGGATAATTTTGGATTGATATCGAGAGTTGATGAACTCTCAAGTGAAAATCCGCATCGCACTCAGAGCTGGGCACTATTTTAGTAAAATCAAATGGAAATACTATTCCAAGTGGTTCAGTACGATGAAATACTATTTGAAATATATATTTCAAGTTAACTATTCTGGTCGATCAAATAGTATTTATTTATGTGTCTTTTTGAAATTGAAATAAAATAGTTATTTGATATTTCATTTCAACAAAACGGAAAATGAAATAGTATTTACTATTTTATTTCACTATTGCACTATTTGGTTTTACATGGAATAGTTTTTTTTCTACGAATATTTCTCTTTCCTATCTCTTATTAGCTTCATTGATTTCTCGTGGTGACATAATCACAGAACCAGGCACTATTTTATGAAATCAAATAGAAATACTATTCCAATTGGTTCAGTGCGATGAAATACTATTTGAAATATATATTTCAAGTTAACTATTCTGGTCGATCAAATAGTATTTATTTATGTGTCTCTTAGAAATTGAAATAAAATAGTTATTTGATATTTCATTTCAACGAAACGGAAAATGAAATAGTATTTACTATTTTATTTCACTATTGCACTATTTGGTTTTACATGGAATAGTTTCTTTCCTACGAATATTTCCCGTTCCTATCTCTTATCACCTTCATTGATTTCTCGTGGTGACATAATCACAGAACCAGGCACTCTTTTATGAAATCAAATAGAAATACTATTCCAAATGGTTCAGTGCAATGAAATACTATTTGAAATATATATTTCAAGTTAACTATTCTGGCCGATCAAATAGTATTTATTTATGTGTCTTTTTGAAATTGAAATAAAATAGTTATTTGATATTTCATTTCAACGAAGCAGAAAATGAAATAGTATTTACTATTTTATTTCACTATTTCACTTTTGGTTTTACATGGAATAGTTTTTTTTTCTACGAATATTTCCCTTTCCTATCTCTTATCACCTTCATTGATTTCTCGTGGTGACATAATCACAGAACCGGGCACTATTTTATGAAATCAAATAGAAATACTATTCCAAGTGGTTCAGTGCGATGAAATACTATTTGAAATATATATTTCAAGTTAACTATTCTGGTCGATCAAATAGTATTTATTTATGTGTCTTTTTGAAATTGAAATAAAATAGTTATTTGATATTTCATTTCAACGAAGCAGAAAATGAAATAGTATTTACTATTTTATTTCACTATTTCACTATTGGTTTAACATGGAATTTTTTTTTTCCTACGAATATTTCTCTTTTTTATCCCTTATCACCTTCATTGATTTCTTGTGGTGACATAATCACAGAACCAGGCACTATTTTATGAAAATCAAATAGAAATACTATTCCAAATGGTTCTATACTATTATACTAATGGTTCTAATACTATTTGAAATAATTCATATATTTCAAATAGTATATTCCTCGATCGAATTATTCAAATACTATTCATTTCAGCCCAACTATCCAGATCCTATTTTATTTGCGATGTTCAACAACTTCAAATAGTAATTACTCATGAATACTTGAAATACTATTTTGCCCAGCTCTGAATACAAGAGGAATTTCCTACTTGTTCTGTCTATGAGACTAAATAATTCATTATTTTTTCACCTAGAAAAGGTTCTTGAGGCACGTAACTTCGCTCTAGGGATCATTCCCCGGGCAGAGGATCAAGGGTTGATTTTCTCCACATGTTTCCAACAAAATTCATTCAGGAGGCTGCACGTGCCCCTTGGATACCCACAGGACCCCTGCAATTTGTTCAACTGGCCGTATTTAATTGGCACACGTAGTAATACAAGGCGCTCTCAGCCGTATACGAAGACACTGGATAACAAAACCAACGACAAAGTCACATGAGCGGGGGGGGGCAGGGGGGGGCTTTAATTAATTTAATTAGCGCGGGCGTTCGAAGGCGAGAGATTGCAATCCAAATGCACTCACACACATGTGACCCTCCGAACACTGGACTCGGTGGTGAACCTTGACGGCGGCTTTGGTGAATTATTTACTTGGTCGACGACTCCGATTCCCCACTGAGATTGTGCAGATTCCTTCTTATTTCAATGCAGCCCTCCTCCATTCATGTTTAGGTAATTAATTGTACAATATCAGGCGAGGTGCTAAGTAAACACATTTTACGCTCCACTGATTTTTCGGTTCGTATTTTTCTTTCTCTTTGATACAATAACATTTCAGGGCGGTAAATGGGGTTGAGTCGAAAAATTTGAATTTTACAGGAGAGCGGAAAAACTGATAGTGACTGTCCTTTTGGGAATTTAATCAAACTCAGGCACAGATTTCGTTCTGCAGACTATTTATTGACAATTTTTATCGACTTGGCTCGGATTGTTTTCCACACTCGAAGGGTTAAATCGACTTAGCTCTCTTGATTTTCCCCTCCAACCGAGTTATGTCGACTTAAACCGCCACTCAATAAAGAAAATCGATTGACAAATTATCAGGTGGATGGATTTAATTAATTTTCGTTTATTCTAAAGTCATAATAAAATTCTATAGTCGGTAAAGTGGGAAAGCTAGAAGTCCAATTTGTTAAAGTTAAACTTAAATTCAATTTTGGAAATTCTCGTCTTCTTGTTGCCCAAAAATTAGGAATTTCATTGAATTTTCAGTGAAAACTAACTTTTCAATTTTTTTCCAACAGTGCGAATATTTCAACTTAATTTTTATTTATTGACCATGAGTTTAGCGTCGAATATCATTGAGTTTGACAATTGCAGAACGTGGAGAAATAAAATAAATTAAAAAATACAGTATAGTTCCCCTGAAATTGCAAAAAATTTCGTCAAATAAATTGACTAAAAAATCCACTTTGAGAATTCTCATTTTTTTGTTCGTTAAAAATTCGGAATTTCATTGAATTTTCAGTGAAACCTAAAATTTTAATTTTTTTCCAAAACTGCGAATATTTCAACTCAATTTTTATTTTTTGACCATGAGTTTATTCAACCTTTCTGATCGGAGATTGAAGTAAAAACTTGTTCATAAATAATTACAGAACCTGAAGAAAAAAATTAATTAAAAAACCCAGTAAAGTTCCCCTGAAATTGCGAAAAATTCCCTCAAATAAATTGATTAAAAAATCCACTTTAAGAATTCTCGTATTTCTGTTCTTCAAAAATTCGTAACTTCATTGAATTTTCAGTGAAAACTAAATTTTTCCCCAACAGTGCGGGTAATTAACTTGACACTTGATACTTTTAACTCAATTTTTATTTATTGAACATGAGTTTAGAGTCAAATATCATTGATTTTGGAAACAATTCGACATTTTAATCCTAATTTAAAGTAAAAACTCGCTTATAATAAACTGACGAACGCGGAGTTCACTGATAATCCAATAACCAACATCGGACGAAATAGAATAAATGAAAAAAAAACACATTTAATATCACACTACTGTGTTTGGTCCTTCCTAATGCACTATTGGAATTGGATTATCCCTCCAAGACGCGTCGAAAGACTAGAATGATTAAGAATAACCTTAATTTTATACAATAATGCATATAAAATATATAAAACTTACAGGCTAGATCGAAAATAACGCAATTTTCAAAAAGAAAAAAAACAATGACATTCCCGTGCATTTTTTGATTAAACGTGAGAGTCAACAAATCATTGATACAATAGACATCTATTTACAAGGTTTATGCACGAGAATTAATTGACGAGAGTAATCTAATGATAATAAACGAATGGAAGGATGAGAGGACGCTGTTCAGGCGTCCGTGGAAGTGATGGAGATGATTGAGGAATCGGACGAGGAATTATAAACTTGATACAATAGCCGAATCCAATGTATTCACTGCGCAGTGACGAATACATTAATCTCCACGCATGAAAAAATTTAACAGAAAACCTCAGCGGATTTTACTAAAATTTTAGGAAATTCTCGTTGAAATTCCATTTATTTTTTGCGCAGATTCTATTAAATATTTGATTTGAATTTCGAGATTTCTGTCTGAATTTTTCACTTGAAATTTTTTCTATTAAAATTATTTAGTCACGGGTTTTTTTAATTTTTTCAGCTATTTTTGTTGTGTTTTGCGTTACAGGATGCGACTAAAAAAAACTTGGAAAATTCATGCCCAAGTATTTTTATAGGAAAAATGATAAGAGAAGGACTTCTGGTGATAAAAATTTGGTACTCAAAATTAAAATTCCAAAATTAAGGGCCGTGAGGGTCATGAGGGTTATAATAAGGGTCAAAATAAGGACCACAAGGATCAGAATAAGGGTCACGAGGGTCAAAATAAGGATCATGAGGGTCATAATGAGGACCACAAGGGTCATAACAAGGGTTACGAGGGTCATAATAAGGGTTGTAAGGGTCTCAAGGATCAAAATAAGGAAAACAAGTGTCAGAATAAGGGTCAAAAGGGCCAAAATAAGGTCCACAAGGGTCAAAATAAGGTTCACGAGGGTTATAATGAGGCGCATCGAGGGAACGTATTCCCCCAGTTTAACAAAAATTCCCTACAATTTTAATAGAATTTTCTATTCAATTTTTTCATACGTGATCCTCCCTCATCATCTCTTTTTACTTTTTGTACGTCGTCAGCCTCTTGAAATTTACTTCTGAAGTAAATTGAAGAAGGTCATCTCGAAAAATGGCGCAAATATCACCTGATAAACCACTTAAAGATCTAGTAAGCAAGGGAGAATACAAATAACTGCAGGCAATCTCTCTCACAATGCACGAAGAAGAGTTCATGTCAATGTAATTTCCATTATTTTTCGGAATAATGTTTATAATAAATTCCTCTTCGTCTGCAGGCACCCAAATGCAGTAGAGGCTCCGTATAAGATACCTCGCGCTCCGAGCGCTCGAGGCCTACCCCCACTCTCGGCACTTCGATCGCCTCCCGAATGTTTATGTTCCGTGGGTTTCTTATAAGATACCTGTGGCCCCCGTCATTTTTCAACGGGAAGAGAGTAGTTATAAGGATCAAACGGTGTTGAGGGTCAAACGGGAGGGACGAACGAGGTGATCATAGGGTCTGAAAAATCAAAATCTATTGACAAAATAACCAGAATTTTAACGAAAATTCCCTACAATTTTAATAGAATTTTCTAATCAATTTTGAATAACGCAATAAGGGTCACGAGGGTCAAAATAAGGATCATGAGGGTCACAATGAGGACCACAAGGGTCAGAACAAGGGTCACGAGGGTCATAATAAGGGTTGTAAGGGTCTCAAGGATCAAAATAAGGAACACAAGTGTCAGAATAAGGGTCACAAGGGCCAAAATAAGGTCCACAAGGGTCAAAATAAGGTTCACGAGGGTTATAATGAGGCGCATCGAGGGAACGTATTCCCCCAGTTCACACAGAAAAATCAAAATCTATTGACAAAATGACCAGAATTTTAACAAAAATTCCCTACAATTTTGACCCTCATGATCCTTATTTTGACCCTCGTGACGCAATAAGGGTCACAATGAGGACCACAAGGGTCAGAACAAGGCTCACGAGGGTCATAATAAGGGTTGTAAGGGTCTCAAGGATCAAAATAAGGAACACAAGGTTTCCTTGTGGGTATTTTTTTTCAAGGTTTCTTGGTGTTTCTGTTCTGTCTTAGGGTCTAATGACCCTAAGGGGGGGTCACACCACTTTTTTCAAGTAATGGAAATATACATCGATTTTCTTTTCACTTTTCCCATCGAAAAATCGTAATTGTTCGTCTGTGATTATTCTCGAGTCCACCAACAATCCCCCAACATCAGCTGCCCTTCTACCACGCGGGGTTATGTTTAGAGAGAAAAGGGAGCGCGGGCGATACAAATTCAAAACATTAAACACATAAATTGATTAGTTATCGATATTCATTCGGTAAAAATGAAAATCGCGCGTAGTCCCGGGATTCCCCCAATCAACTCCCTCTGTCCCCAAGGTATCTCACACGAAGCCTCAACTCCACCTCCAATTTCACGATTATAAATATCGAATTTTGAGGATGATAAGTACTCAGTCAGCGCATTCAGAGGCAAAACTCTCAAGATCGACGTAATGTCCATTCATATTATCCTCGAGCAACTGAGCGAGATCCCTCCTGAGTGTTTGAAACTCGGGCCGACGATCGGGATCGGCATGCCAGCACCTGGCAATCACCCTGAAGAGCTCACTGCGGCAGTGCGAGGGCCTCTCCAGTCTATAGCCATTCTGTACGTTCCGCATGACCTCGCGCGCTGCCATGTCCGGGTACGGCGTGGAACCTGCAGAGAAGGCATCACCGTTACTTATTTACCTTTTTTCCCTCCCCGTTTTTTTTTTTTTTTTTTTCAAACACAACCGCGGGGCGAGAAACAACATCAGTATTATCATGAAATAACTTGTTCAGGTTGAGTCCAACACTTCCTGGATTAACCCCTACACCGAGAGGACAAGCGCTCTCGCTACACATAACACTGATTTATTGAATTTACCTAGGGTTACGATCTCCCACATGAGTATGCCGAAACTCCATACGTCGGTTTTTGTTGTGAAGAGGGAGTAGATGAGGGATTCCGGGGCCATCCACCTTATTGGCAGGGCATTTCTGCCGTGTCTCGTCTCGACGCATTCGCCATCCTCGTTGGCGAACCTCGACATACCGAAGTCCGCTATCTTACAGAGTTTGTTGTGATCCACCAGGACATTTCGCGCTGCCAGATCACGATGGATTATCTGGAATGGTGAGTTCAATTTTTAATGTTTAGACACTGTTGGCAATTTTTGAAATTTTTTAGTGAAATTCCCGTGGAATTTCAAGGGGGCTCAGTTCGGTTATTCCAAGGAAATTAATGGAAATGAGGAAATTCAGACGAGAATATTTTAAATTTTCAATCTTGGTTTACAAAAATTGAAACATGTAACGTCTTGTGTCAGCAATCTAGTCTTCTGATGATAACAATTTGGTACTCGAAATTGAGACTTTGAAATTAAGGGCCATGAGGGTCAGAATAAGGGTTATGAGGGTCAAAATAAGGGCCAAAAGGGCTAGAATAAGGGTCAGATTGAGGATCTAAATAAGTGTCACAAGGGTCGGATTAAAGGTCCCAGGGGTCAGTGTAAGGGTTAAAAAGGTCAGAATAAGGGTCACGAGGACCAAAGTAAGGGCCAAAAGGGTTAGAATAAAGGTTGCAAAAGTCAGAATAAGGGTCAGAAACTAAAGGCCAAATTAAGGTTCTAAATAAGTGTGACAAGGATCAATTTAAAGGTCACAGAAGTCAGAGTAAGGGTTATAAGGGTCAGAATAAGGGTCACGCGGGCCAAAAGGGTCAGGATAAGGGTCGCGAAAGTCAGAATAAGGGTCACAAGGATCAAATTAAAGGTCACAGGGGTCAGAATAAGGGCCAAAAGGGTCAGAATAAGGATTGAAAAAGTCAGAATAAGGGTCACGAGGGTCAATGTAAGGGTCCAAATAAGCGCCATCGGGGTTAAAAACCAAGAGTCAGAAACTAGAGGTCACCAGAGTCAAAATAGGAGTCCCGAGGGTCAGATTAAGGGTCTGGGGGTCCGAAACGGTCACGAGAATTGGATTTTCTATCAAATTTGAAATTTCATGATTTTCACTCTCCTCCCCACCTCCTGTTTCCTCCCAAAATCATCGAAATTGCCCACAAAAATGAAACTCAGTCCTGAAATTTGTGGAAATCTCCACTTCCATCAGACAAAACCAAACCTGAAAAACCTCGACACGCAACATTGTCGCATAAAAATATTCCCTCCCATCAACCCGATAAAAGTGTGAAGCGGAAGTACTTCAAGCCGCGAAGACTTCCATATTCGCTAAAGCAGTAATGGCGTTTACGGTGGAGGACGAGCCCCATAATTATCTTAAATACCGGTCATGAGAGGCAGCCGCGGTATTTCCTTACTTTTAGTAATAATTAAGTAATGCTGAGGGCCTTTGTACTCGCTCGAAAAAAAAACAGCAATTGCGCACGATTTTTTGACGCCCCTTATGCAACACGTTAGGGTGAAAAATATGTTGTAAGGATTAAACATTTCGATGTCGTATTTTTTCCTCATCCTACACTCAGAGAAGACGACAAAATTCTCAAACAAGTCTTACTTGTGCCAAGAAAATTGTCCTCTATATGAGATATTTTCATCCTGAAAAGGCACCGTCTGGTGTGAATTATCCGCCTGTTGAGCCAAATATTTCGTTGCTGTCGAAAGCAGAACAATTATTCATGTTTGAGACTTTAAGGGTGCCAAGTGAATTTGGCGATGACCTTGAAAATTGACATTCACCAACAAAGTTATAATTTGTTTAATTAATAGTATTAGACAGATGGTGAACATCGGTGACAGTTTTAAAATTTTAGAACTTATGGATATCGAGAAATTAAATAAACAAAATCAGTCTTATACACGGCCTCTTATGGAGTTTTGATTAAATTGAACGTTTCAACCCCCTAGGAACTCAAGAAAAATTTGAAAAAATTTGAAGATATGGGGAATGATGTGTTCAATGTGATGGCGACAAAAAACAATGGGGTACCGGGGTGAATAAGAGAGATATTTCAACCCGCCGTACCCATTTGATCCCATGCTTTCTCGAGGTTCGTCACGCGAAATAGAGGATTTTCCGCATTTATTTTCTCGATGTCTAGTTCCGGTTGCGGGTTTGAAATTTCGTCGGATGTATTCATACATATTTCTCCAGTGATGGAGGGAAAGAAAAAATTTTTTTGAATCTTTTTTCAAATTCACTTTGCACCCTTAAAATTCAGTAGCGAAGCGTTAAACCGGGTTAAGTCGATTTTGACTTTTGGCCATTTTTTGACAAATACCTCGGAATCTAAGAGAGATAGCAAAATTTTGCTCATTACCTTTTTTACAACCCTCAGTTGGCTCTACAAAAAAGGTCATGACAAAAATTTTTCTATCTCTTTTAGATTCCCAGATATTCGTTAAAAACTGGCCAATAGTCCAAATCGACTTGACCCGGTTTACCGCTTCGTTACTGAATTCCAACCAAATTCTTTTTTGGCAATTTTCAACTAGCCATTTTGTTGGCCCAAACAAGACTTGTTTGACAACGCGTTTGTTTTTCCCTCAGTGCAGGGCGGTATTGTATGCAAATACATTTGCTATCCCCAGCTGCCTCCGGCAGATGCAGCCCGACGATTAACGAACATCTTCCTAGTCGTCTGGTAAATTGACTGTACATACTATCGCGGGACAAATAAACAACAAAAGGTGATGAAAAAAAAAGTCATCGCGGACGAGGAAGATGTGATTATAGGACGTGTCGATGGCTTTGACGGAGGTAGAAATGATTGCGCCATAAAATACATCGTCCATTTATTTGTCCATGTTTTTAACGATTTTCCAGGCACTGAGGAGCATTCACTTGGGCTCAAATTTATGCCGGAATATATGACTTGCTGACGGTATTTAACAGTTACCAATGCAAACTCGCGGGTTATTGCCCAGGAGGATTAGACATGTCGTAGGATTTATCCCCGGTTAGCAATAAAAATTCCTAGGGGGATGGAGGAAAAATGTGCGAGAATTTAGGAGAAAAAATGACGACTCAAACTATCAACTCCACTAGGGACGACATTCCTGGATCGTCCAATTACAGATATCCATAAATGTGAATGTTCGTTTCAGCCAATTAGAGTGAATCGTTTCAGACTTATTCTCTCCCCTCCTTTGTGTACATCTGATCAAGTGGTGAAACGATTCAGTTTTCAGTTTTATCTTTTCATTTCTCAAAGTCCAACGACACTCATAGGACAGGTTCGTAGCGCGCGCTCGGGTATTAGCATAAATTTTTACGCGTTATTGGTGACTTTTTTCCGTTGTTTTGCGGTGGGTAAATAGATGTGGAGACCTGGGGTAATGATGTTTTGTCGGGACATCGGTGGGAGACAATAATAAACCGTAAGGATGATAACGAAATAAGGTGGCGCCTGTTACACGCTAATTTGTATTTATCGTCATCGCTCGGTGGATTATTGCTCGATCGGCCTTGATGCCGAGGCAGTCAGCGGGCAACAGTGCCGACACACATTTTCGAGGGAGGATCAAAGTACGCCAGTCGGCCAGCGGGTTCAACTCGCGTACATCTGGGTATCGCCGATTTTTCATCTTCCCTCTCTTCGGGGGGATTTTTTTTTCTTCGATTTGTCCCTGAGTTGTACAAATATTTGAGATCGAATATCGCGGACCTGGAGAACCGGTACTCTTCATTTGTATTTCTCTTGTTCTCTTTTATTTCTCAATTCAGTAGCGAAGCGGTGAACCGGGGAAAGTCGAAAAATGTAAATTTCAGAGGAGAGCGAACTGATAGGGACTGGCCTTTTGTGAATTTAATCAAACTCAGGCAAGGGTTTCGCTCAGTATCGAGAGAGATTTTAGCGTGATGAGTTGCAACTTCTGCAGACTAGGGGAGGATGGGGCAAAACGGCCCCCTTTCAATCGTCAATATTTTCCGATTCAATAATCCGATTGGGATGAGTTAGAGCTCGTTTTGAAGAATGAAGAATTATCTTCCAAAGGAAGTTGAAACTGGGAATTTTCACAATGTCATTCACAAGTTATTGACAATTGAAGGGGGGCCGTTTTGCCCCACCCTCCCCTATTTTTTAACAATTTTTATCGACTTGGCTCGGATTGTTTTCCACACTCGAAGAGTTAAATCGACTTAGCTCTCGCGATTTTCCCCTCCCACCGAGTTATGTCGACTTAACAGCCACTCGATAAAAAAAATTGAGTGACAAATTATCAGGTGGAGGAATTTAATTAATTTTCCTTTATTCTAAAGTCATAATAATATATTCTATAGTCGGTAATGTGGGAAAGCTAGAAATCCAATTCTTTAATTCAAACTACTCCAAGTTAAGAAGAATATTAAGAATACCCATTGAATCCATACAAAATGAGCTAAGTCGACTTGGCTCATTTTTTAATAATTTTTTTCGGATTATGTCGATTTAGCTCCTCTGAAATGGATTTTTCCCAAAATTGCAACTTGACCCGTTTTATTTCAGTTTAATTAATTTGATTGATTAATTTTCCAGGAACAATTAGTCCCGAAAAATTAATTATAAATCTGAAAAATTCAGGGAAATTTGGCCTTGAATTCCAGATTCTTCTGAATTTTCAGGGAATTCCTTAAAAAAATCCTGAAATTTCATGAAAATTTGTAGAAATTAGGGAAATTCGTACTGAATATTGAATTTTCAATTTATAATTGAAAATACAGGAAATTTCATTTTTTTTCAATTCTCAATTAAAAATTCAGTCAATATCTCGGAATCTAGGGAGGATAGCAAAATTTTTGTTATAACATTTTTCGTGGAGCTGCTTGAGTGCTACAACAAATGCAGTTACAAAAATTTCGCTATTTCCCTTAGATTCGGAAATATTCCTCAAAAACTCAACTGGGAGATAAGTCGACTTATCTCTGTCTACCACTTTACTACTGAATTTAAATATGTTCAGGAAGTTTTTCTGTTTTTGCTGCAAAAAATTAGGAATACCCTGCAAATTTTAAGGAATTTCCGCATTAAAATCACAAAATTCCGTGGAAAAATCGAAAGAAACTGTAAATTTCCGAATAATTCACAATATTGAAGGTTCAACTGATTTTCAAAAAATTCATAATTGCCATTAAATTCCATTAGAATCTGAAAAATCACGATTTCCTCCCTAAATCGAATGCATCCCTCGTCAAAATTGCGAGCCAATTGTCCCCGAAATTTCAATTTTCCCAAAATCCCAAAATCCTCAAATCATCTTCAAATGTACCTTTTTGGAGGCGAGATACTCCATTCCCCTGGCCACACAATAACCGAAGACCGTGAGGTCTCGGGACGTGAGGGCTGCCGAGTCCTCGCTGAAATTGTAGAAGTCCTGTCGCGTTCGGTGGTCCCTCAAGTAGGCCAACAGCTTCCCATACATGACGTACTCCAGTATCAAGTAATGTGGCTCTAAAAACATTGAAAAGTATGAATAACGATTTTTCTGGTGCGTCACAGAGTCGAGAAATCTCTGGAAACACGTTTGTACTATTTTTATCTGGACCAGGAAAACGCAGGGGAAAAATAAAACGCGGATAACAGGAGAATCGTAAAACCAGTGGAGTGTCATGTTGAAGTTTGACTGTGATACGATACAAATGCGGGCTGGGGAATAATCGCTGTCCAGCCAATGATGCAAATGCCATTTGTCAACTCAACGTGCGTCGTGCCTTATCGTTTTACGTTTTGAGTTATAAAATTCCGCAGTGCAACGTGCAACAGCAACAGTAATAAGTCAGAACAAAACATTATTGAGAAACATGGAATGGAGTTACAGTTGACGTTGAGCTGACGCTGCACACACCCCATCCAAAAAATATATATTTGAAAAATATATATGGCCCACTCCATAATTCCATTTTTTTTTTTAAATATTTTTAAATATATATAATATGTATGTGTGGTATAATATATAATATATAATATATAATATATAATATTTTTCAAAATATAAATTTTTCGATGTGGGGCTGGGAACTTCTGAAATCATGGTGTCACATGCCACCGAAATCAATTTGCAGTCAAGTCGGAAATCATTGAAATCACTGGCATAATTGAAATCACCGAAATCTCATGATTTCAAACTGTGAAGTCATTTCGTGACATCATCTGCAGTCAATAAAATCAAAGAAATCAGTATGTCCATGTGACCGACGTCCAAATCTCACTTTACATCCACAAAGCAAAATCATTATCATTATTTTTCTTGCGAATATCTTGGTATATTATGAGAAAAGATTAAGATACGTTACTGCCGCAGCCAATGACGGCTCAAGGCTATATCGACATCAAACAGTATCAAAAGACTATTTCACCTCCAACTTTTGATGATAAGGGGAACTTGACAATTGACCAATGAATTTTGAGAGAAGTAAACAAATACTTTTAGAATTCGTCATCATAGTTTATTAGATATACTAGTAATAATTTGTAATTGCTCGTCAATATTTCGTGACAATAAATTCAATAGTTCTGATGAATAATTCTTTGGTATCAATTATTATTTCGGTTCAGTGAGATTTCAATGATTTCAATGAGCAGAAGTCATTGATTTCAGTTGGATGAAGTCGATGAAATCATGGTGAGTCATGAGATCACCGATAATTATGCTTGAAATCGCTGAAATCATAAATTCAATGAAATCATTGAAATCATTAACGTAATCGAGTGAAATTGACTGCATTTAGCAGTCATAGTGTCACTCCATCTTGGAGTTCCCAGCCCCTCGTCTGTCCACGAAGTGAAAAATTTTTGAATAATTGTTTTTCAGTGCAAGGGCCGCTGGCAGGGTAATGTAAGCCCCGTGAAATGTGATAAAACGGCGGATGCTAGGCGGCATCTTAATCCTAAGCCCTCACAGCCACTGGCCGGTAGTGCCTGTTGATACCAACAATTTCACCTTGAGGACTCGAAGCATTCAATTTGCAATAAACTCCGGCCATTTTCACGTGGCTACTGCCACTTGAAAATCTTTACTGCTGAAAAAATGATAATGGAAACCTTGACCGGACAATCTGCCACTGTGGAGACTATTTTTAGTTTAACAGTTATGCACTTCGCAGGACATTTTCGCGAATTTGATAGCAGCGGTCGGTTATGGGTCTTGATGAGTTACAAAGCTTTATGAGACGGTTAATTTTTTAGGTTTCAGGGACCATCAATTCTCCCGCGGTTTGTGATAAAGCTGATGTATTCCTCAGCAAACCGGGGGCCCTTGAGAAAAAAAAACAATTTACAGAGGTGAATTTCTCAGTCCACCGCCTAAATTCGTCACGACAAAAAGAATCTCTTATTTTTAGTCCTGAAGAAGTTGTGAATATTTCCAGTTGCTGTAAAGAATTTATCATCCCTTTTTTTCCCGAGTATATATGTAACTCGGAGGAATGCTTAGAAGCCATAAATATCGCCATGAAGTTTCTTGTGCAGGTCGGATGTCGGAGATGGGCTATTGTGTATTATATGGTGGAAAAAAATTACACGTTGCCCAGGCGCGCAACCCTACAACGAGCCCTGAGGTACCAAGCAGGGCGCACCCTCCGCGCTGGTATGCCCAGCAATAAGATTTAAAAGTACGATCCGGTCCTCGGTTAATTTTGGTCTAAGTGGGCGGCAGAGTCACGATGTAAATTCCCTCTATATCATTTTTATGAGAGTTCTGCAGTGCTCCGGACCCCTTCGAGTAAAATTGCCCATCGCTTTCTGTTTATTATCAATTTTTATTTCTCACGTACACTGCTAACAATTTTTTTTACTGAAATTTCGGGGAATTTGGGGCAGTGGAAATTTAAAGTCTTATGGAAAAATTGATGAGAATTGTAAATTTCACAGCAATTATTCCGGGAAAATATCCTGAATTTTTTCATTGGAAAATTAATTGTCGAAATTAAAATTAATAGAAAAATTTAAAATTAATTAACTGAAATTCCGGGTAAATCGGACAGTCAAAAATTACGGAACGCTCTGGAAAAATTCCACATTTCGTTCCGGAATTACGAATAGGACACGTAATTTTTACTGAATATTCCTCTCCTTGCAGGTTCGGCGACTTCTCGCCAAAGCATCTGGCAACCCAGTTCAATTGAAAAATATTAAAATAAATCATAGTATGAGCAATAGTTATTCTGGTAATTTTGTTTTATAGTTTACAATAAATGCACCTGAGGAGGAATGCCCAGAGCATTCGAAACGTCGTGCAATTTTGACAGAATGCCTTGGAGTTTTTTCATTCTGTTTTGATTAATTTGAAGCAACTGACTGGAAATAATGGCCGGAGCTTATCATTATTATGGAAGAAACTACAGTCGGAACGTTAATATGTTTAAAATAAATCAATATATTTTTTTGTACGACTTCGCTGCTGAATTAGTGAAATTCCTCCGCATACGAATTTGAATATTCATTGTTACCCCCAAGTGCACGTTAAAAATGTAAATTCCCAACAGCAAAACTGGTATACAGAGGAATAATTGATCGTGACACGCGGCCGTGAATATTATCGCGTGGAAAATTGAAAAGGAATTAAACAAATGATAATTTCTGTCTATCACCTCGGCGGGTGAGAAGCGCTGAGGGGTTGAGGCGAGGGGGAGGTGCGATCACGCGAGAGGAGACTTTGCACGCGGACTTAATGGCGGTATTGTGCTATACAGCAAAGCGTTGTGGATCTCACGAGACGTACAGCCAAGTACCCAAGTACGTATGTAAATTTATTCGCGGATATGCGCAGGCAGAAGAGACGTAATGATCCGTCTCGTGTCTTCTCCGAGCCAACGGGGAGCGTCTTCTCTTCCCGTCTCATCGCAATAATTTTTTTTTTATTTCCCTTCAAACCTCGCCTCACCCTGAAAAACCAGTGGCAAGTTCGTCCGGACGATAAATTCACTGTTGACTGGCGGATGGAAATAAAATCGAGTGGCGTTGAGTGGCAATTGTTGCAATAATGAAGGATAAATAAAGCTGGGTAATAAGTTTGTTATTTAACGGGGGAAAAAATATAATTAGTTTCTAGGAATGATAATTGAATTCAATCTCGTACGCTATTTCTCACGTTTCGTATACCAACGTCGTGTCAATACTGTCTTGAGAGTTGACGTTCAAATGGTGAAATTGGCCAATTACTGTGTCACTCGGGCAACAATGGGGGAAGGAAAAATATGAATTCTTGGGTTGAATTATTTTGAGAAAACTTTCGGCGGACGGGAGTCGTTAATGTCAGTATAACTTGGTGCAGATGGAGAATTTTTCTTAGAAAGAGCCATTGCAATAATTTCTTGAATCTTCTCTTTTTTTTTATTTAACTAATTTATTTTTTATTTACTAAAGATGAAAGAAACGTGAAGTTGTTTTATATCGAAATATCTCGAAACTGCCTGATCGCTAATCCTCAATTCTGGTTGGTCAATGAGTCACGTGAAGTAGTCGCTGAAAAAAATCCCCGGTATTTTCAAATTCTTCAAATGCCGAAAAAATTTTCTGCGTCATATTTATCATTTTTTCATGTGTGAAGTTTATCTTTAGATCAAAACATATCTAAATTGTCTAATTGTTGATCATGAGAAAGATAAATAGTATTTCTAAATTTTTTCAACTCACAAATTATTCTTCACTTCCCAAATTCTAAACTCTACAAAATTCATGAAAATTCCTCGGTTTCCCAAATAATTCGAGAAAAATCTTTGAAGATCTACGGTTATCTGGAAAACTGAAATTTTCCGAATTCAAGAAATTTTTTCAGTTTTCTAGGAAATCAATTCATAACCCTCCCCTCATTTTTCATCAATTACAGATTTTAATCAGATTATTTCAAGTAAAAAAGAAAGAATTAATCGAAGATTAAAAATTATTCATTGATGTGTCACTCTTCACTCTTTTAATTCTCTTCAAGTCATTATCAATATTTATAGAACATCTATGAGTATATGAAGTTTAATAAATTCGATTTCTTCATTTTCCCAGTGCGCACAGGACTAGTCTATTCTATTCTGTACCGGTCTGTCTCTAAAAAGTATCGAAAGAGTTTCAAGGGGTCATAAAACTCGGAGAAATCATGAAATGTCCCCATTTATTCAATTTCATCCGCAATTGAATGAGATTTTGCCATTAAAAAAATGTAAAGTCTCTCGTGTCTACATGAACCACAAAATAAAAACGAAATAGGTAAAACTCACCTTCTTCAGTGCAGCAGCCCAGCAACGTAACGACATTGGGATGATTGCCGAGCTGCTGCATTATCTCCAACTCTCTGACTAAATCCTCCTTCTCCCTGGCCGATGCGCCCTCCTTAACCGTTTTAACAGCAACGAGCCTCGTTGTTCCCTGGTGACCGGTTAAATCGTCGGCCTCGGCCTTCCAAACTTGTCCGAAATTGCCCTGACCAAGTACAGTTTGCAATCTGAGCTTGTCACGTGGAAACTCCCAGCGCGACTCCTGGGACGACGGAGGCGGTGGTTTTTCAGCCTCGTGACACTGATTACATACAATAGAAACGGGTTATTAAAATATATTGATCATTACCCCGGGAATTTAAATCATGCAGATGAATATAAATTCATCACATTTTTCTTGAGCTCATTCTGGCTCACCAGATGCTGTATCCTCGGCAATTTTGTTATCGCTTTTTCAATCGATGTCTTGAAGTCCCCATTCTCGAGATTCAGAGCGTCTTTTCTGCAGCTTATCTCAGATGACGTGTCCGACTCCTCCAGCACCTGCATAAGCAAGGGAAAAGTTCAGTCGTGTAAATTTATTTTGATGGCGAGTTCGTTGACTGTGGGAATGGGACAATTGAAATTATCATTGTACATCGGTGAAACAAAATTTTTAAATCGTTCATACATATTAGTTCCAATAATTTAGAATCGTTTTATAACTCTTTTTGTCCATTCCAGTGAACCAAAAAAAATGAAATTAAAAAAAAATTTCCCCTTAATGGGATTCGATCGCGAGTCCTTCTGATCTGTAGTCAAATGCGCTGCCCACTGAGCTATCTAAAATTTTCTCGGAAGATCAATTTTTTTCGGGTATATAAATACCACATAGTGTTTTTGTTTGAATCCTCAAATGCGATTATCAACAATTAATTAACTACAACAATTAATTGACGGCGTCGATCATCAGCCAACCATCGGTGAAACAAAATTTTAAAATGGTTCATACATATTAGTTCCAATAATTTCTAATATCATCGTTTTATAACCCTCCTTATTCATTCCAGTGAACCAAAAAAGAAAAAAAGAAAATTGAAAAAAAAAAATTGCCCCCGACGGGATTCGATCGCGAGTCCTTCTGATCTGTAGTCAAGCACGCTGTCCACTGAGCCATTTAAAATTTCTTGCGAAGATGAAGTTTTTTCGGGTATATAAATACCACATGGTGTTTTTGTTTGAATCCTCAAATGCGATTATCAGCAGTTAATTAACTAATCTGTAACTCCGATGAGAAGAGTTGATTAATTAATTTACTATTCTCAAAATATTTGGGCTTTCGTTCGGGCTATCAATATCTATATTCTGTGTATTAGGAGAGAGCATGGGTGAATGCTATTGGTATCGATGTTTGGACGTATTGTATATATCGGTAAATCCTACATGGGATGTCTGCATTTTTCTCTTCAATTTCAGACTCGACGTCAATTACACTGAAATACGTCAAACAATTACTACGTAATTGTCTGCACAATTATCTGACTAGCGGTCCCATTAATCTTGAGATGTTCGGCGCCGGTTAATTACGAATTGCCGATGCGCAGATGAAGAAAATAATGTGAAAAATATCGATGAAGGGAATTGAAAACACGTTATTCGAGTGTGAGGACGCGGTCAAGAGGCCGATTGTTGACCTTGGAAATCCCAAATGAGAGGCTTCTGCGTTTAAAGAAATTAGTACCGACGCTTCCAGGTAATAAACAATTGCGTCGGCGATGTACGAAGGCGTTAGTGATGCCGTAAATTTTCAACTCCCCTCGGGGACATTATGCTCAAGTGTAAAACGTCCACGCTGAGGCCAGTGATGTTGCAAATTTCGTATCGTCACGTCTTGACTCACAACAAAATTGAGTTTAATGGGTTTTTCGTTACTCAAGCCGGGGAATGTTCATTTTATTGAGTGAATTGCATGCTTGGGGAGTAGGGTCAGTTGGGAAGTTATGGATTCAAGAAAAAATAATATTTTCCGTCGGTTCGTCTCGTGGGCCTCGTCAAGGCTATTTGCCCTCGAGGCTTCGGGACGGAAGAGGAAAGCCTGATGTGTACTGTTGAATAATTTTGACTGAAATTTCCGGGATATTTCTTGCAATTTTTTAGCACTTTATAATTCCAGTGAAATTCCATGGAATTTCGTCATTAAAAATTAGAATTTTCTATGGAAAAATAAATTTTATAAAAAAAATAATTGATTAAAATTTGTCATTGAAAATTAACAATTTTGCAGAAAATAAATTTAGTAAAAAAAATTATTGACTAAAATTTTGTCAATTTTTTTCTGAAATCTGCAATTTCACGATTTTTCTCGTTCATCGAATTCAATGTGTGTTCTACCCTTAAAATTATTAGTCAACTGTCGGTGAAATTTCAAATTAAAAATTGCCATATTCCCGTTCTACTGAAATTGCAAGAAATTTCATCCTAGAAATACAAAATTTTATGAAAAAATGACGGAAAATCCTAAATTTCCGTTCAATTATTCCTAAAAAATTAATCGAAATAGGAAAACTCCTGTAAAAATTATCTCTCATTTTCAATTAATTAAAAATCCGGAGTAATTTGTTACTAAATATGCAAACCGTCATTAAAAAATCAAATAAATTATGGAACCCTCAATTTTCTGCTGCTCAAAAATCCCAATATCATTCAATTTTTTCCACCACAATAAGCGTTACAAGAAGACATTGAAAATCATAATAAACCAAAGAGTGAAAATCAAGGGCCCATTCTCGCTGACGACCCCCGAGCCCTTTGTATCCAGCAAAATGGTGAACCAATGGAACGAATTTCGATCGTAAACTGAGAACGTACAGGCATAAATTAAATTCCCAACCCGTCAACTAATGGGGAATGACCGCTGAATAGGCAGTACACGAGTGGGATGAAAATTTAATCGTCAAAGCGTAGTAAACTGTATTGAATATCGAATATAGTTGTGGCCTCGGGCCTCTGCGTGCGAATATTTAAATCAAAAACTCATTTTCCTTATTAGACTGGCGAGAAAATGAGTATTATCACTCATTCAAAGCCCGGATCCTTGGCCTCCTCTGTAAATAGCCAAAGCTTCGACTCTTATTAAAATCTTCCTTTTGTTCAGCTCTTAAGGATTTATATAAGTGACATCGATATGGAAACCGATTGCAACTATTAGCCCGCATTCTCCGTTAGGTATCGCATCATCGTGTCTAATCTCGGCGAGTCATTAACGATAATTGTGTTATTATCTGCAGACCCACACCACAAGCGCACATTAAAGAGAAAATTTATTGTGTTCATGAGGATGTGCGGCCTCGTCAGCGGCAAGGCCGTTTGTCCATACCAATTGATTTTTGACGGTGAAAATTTATTCATCAATTCACCCCAAGGGTATCAACACGGCTCATCTCTCGTATCCACTCATGAAATTGATTCTTAATATTCTTAATATCCTCAGTGCAACGAAAAATTGCAGGGGAGAAATCAGATACAAGGATGACACGTTTAAAGTGATCACTGGCCTCAATCGCAGGACGAATCTGCCGTCTTTCCATTGAGATTTAATCACCGACAATCAACCGGGGAAGAAGATTCAACCACCACACGTGGGTCAAAACTCCTCGCACAACTCTGTCATTACGATCTTGGCCGTGAAGCGTATTCACAATCGCGTGCGCTTTGTATGATCAGAGCTGGGCACTATTTTATGGAAATGAAACGGAAATACTATTTCAAAAGGTTCAGCACGATGAAATACTATTTGAAATATACATTTCAAGTTGATTATTTCGATCGATCAAATAGTATTTATTCATATTTCTTTTTGAAATTGAAATAAAATAGTTATTTGATATTTCATTTCAACGAAACAGAAAATTAAATATAATAGTATTTACTATTTCAGTTCACTATTTCACTATTTGGTTTTACATGAAATAGTTTTTTTGTCTACGCATATTTCGCATTCCTATTTCTTATCATCTTCATTGTTTTCTCGTGGTGATATAATCGCAGAACTGGGCACTATTTTGTAAAAATCAAATAGAAATACTATTCCAAATAGTTGAGTACTATGAAATACTATTTGAAATATATATTTTAGGTTGACTATTTCGATCGATCAAATAGTATTTATTTACATTTCTTTTTGAAATTGAAATAAAATAGTTATTTGGTATTTCAGTTCAACGAAAGAGAAAATGAAATAGTATTTACTATTTTATTTCACTATTTCACTATTTGGTTTTGCATGAAATAGATTTTTTTGCTACGAATATTTCGCTTTCATATTCCTTATCACCTTCATTGATTTCTCGCGGTGACATAATCGCAGAACTGGGCACTATTTTGTAAAAATCAAATAGAAATACTATTCCAAATAGTTGAGTACTATGAAATACTATTTGAAATATATATTTTAGGTTGACTATTTCGATCGATCAAATAGTATTTATTTACATTTCTTTTTGAAATTGAAATAAAATAGTTATTTGGTATTTCAGTTCAACGAAAGAGAAAATGAAATAGTATTTACTATTTTATTTCACTATTTCACTATTTGGTTTTGCATGAAATAGATTTTTTTGCTACGAATATTTCGCTTTCATATTCCTTATCACCTTCATTGATTTCTCGCGGTGACATAATCGCAGAACTGGGCACTATTTTGTAAAAATCAAATAGAAATACTATTCCAAATAGTTGAGTACTATGAAATACTATTTGAAATATATATTTCAAGTTGACTATTTCGATCGATCAAATAGTATTTATTTATATATCTTTTTGAAATTAAAATAAAATAGTTATTTGATATTTCATTTCAACGAAACAAAAAATGAAATAGTATTTACTATATTATTTCACTTTCCTATTCCTATACAATATTTCGCTTTCCTATTCCTTATCACCTTCAGTGGTGACGTAATCGCAATGAATTTGATATCTTGAAAAATTGTTGTTTCTAATTATTGTTTCTCAGTTCTCAGTGTTGTTTCCGTTCTAATTTCTTCTCTAGAAAAAAAAATTTTCAAGTAACGAAAAAAAAATTGAAGAAAATGCGCGGAATTATTTCAAAGAGCAAGTTCCTCGATCCACCTACTTAAATACCATTTCCTTTGCGATGTTCAATAACTCCAAAATAGTAGTTAATCATAACTATTTGAAATAGTATTCCAAATAGTGTTTCACCAGCTCTGCGCATGATACCGTCCAAAATTTTTCAACGATCAACAATCATCAGATACACCCACCCATCACTCAAAAAAGATCGACGAAGGTGGATGAAAAACCGAGCGGACAAAAAAGAGGAAATCGAGCCGAGGAATTTTACGACACGCTTGCCCGACCCCAGACCGCTCGTTATCCACACCAGTGTCATAATTCACGGGATCGTCGACTGGTAAAGGGTATCAAAAGCCAAATAAACAAATAAATAAATCTGATAATGAACGACGATGACAGTGAAAATTTACCTTTCGATTTCTAATGATCAGTCTTCTGAGGATGAGCCCAACACCAACGGCTATTGGGAAGACAACTAACGTAGCTAGGATATAACTAACAATTGCAACAGTCTCCTGGGTGGCTAGGGTATCGCCATCGTGTCTCTTGGTTATGACCTCACTGACATTGAGCACGTCCCTGGGGCTCTCGGCGATCGTGCCGGGCCCAAAGTAACTCGCATTCAACTCAGGATGATAGCCACTGTATTCCGGTGGTCCCGAATTATAAAAAAGTGGCCTAGCACGTGTTTTATTAGCGGAAGCCGATGCATTTGACCATCTGCCAGGGCTATCCTGAACTTCCCGGTTCACATCTTGCCGATTTTTACTCGTTCTCGTTGAATTAACAGCCCCACCATCCTCGGAATCCGCCACCCAATCGTGTTTATTGCCGATCGCATCCTCCGCCGGTCGCACTGTGACAGCTTCCGCTGGCGGAGTTAATGTCATTGCTCCGGGGTCAGGGGTTAGTCTCGTCGGCGGAGGGGCTGTTGTGCCCTCGCCCTCCAGTGGATTTTTCATCGTGCCATTCAAGATGTTAGAGTTATTGTACAGCTGCATTATGGGAAGAACATCGTCCTTATCCTTGCTTTTGTCGGAGAGATTTCTACCTCTGACTTCTGGTGACCTCTCACCCACCTGCGGTTTGGCCGTTACCATTTTCGCTTCAGAGGTCATCGGGTTGTCCCCGAGCCTCGTGACCTCAGGGGGTAGTGTCGTCATGGTTGTTTCGGGCTTCAAGGTGGTCTGGGCACGGTACATCTTTTGGATTTCCGAGGGATCGAGCTCCTTGTCAATGCCGAAGGGCTTCTCCGGATTTTTCGGCCCGGCCGCGTCAATCGGCTCGTCCGGCTCGTCCCTAGTGACCTTATTCAATCCATTCAGAATGACCGGTGTTACCGGGAAAACCGGCGGTCTCGCGGTTGTCGTTGCTGATGCGCTTCTCATTGTTGGGCCCAGTGACCCCATTGTCGAGGCTTCGACAGTCCCCACTGTCGTGGCCTCCGCCGAGCCGTAGGATTCACTGTATTCACTCGGAACTGTGGTGACCGCCAATTTGTCATCTCCCCTGGCACTTTCCTCAGTCCTGTTGGGCTTGGACTGCTCACCGCTACTCACCGGTGGCACATCGAGAATTGTGAAAGGCGACAGGGTCGTCCGGTCGTCAACTAGCTTCCCCATCGCGTCAATATTCCCTGTTTTGTTATGCAAAGTCACCTCATGGTCACTCCGCGTTTTATTGTCCATTGACCTGTACCCGAGATGTCTCTCTTCACTCTTCAATCCCTTGACCCTTCTACCACCGGTGTCACCACGCCTCCTCTTGAACTCTCTATCCTCACTCGTCCGCTGATTCAACACAGCACTTGCCGATTTTCTCATAAATCTACGATCACCACTTGTCTCCCTCTCATCGTCAGCCCTCGCTGTGTCGTTCCAGCGGACTGTCGATGCACCGTCAGCATCAATTCCACTCGTCACAGTGTTTTCCGTTGTGAAATTCACGTCAATCGAGTTCACTGTGTTATTGCGCGATGTATTCCGCTGTTGTGTTAGTCTTCTACCGCGATCCCCCACCAGCGTTGTGGTTTCAACGGCGGCCGGATCACCACTGGCACCAGCGGACGCGCGCGCCGACTCTATACCTACAACGCCGGAAAGTGGAGGAAGGAGTCCAGCCTCATCATCATCATTTTCTTTTTCCTCTTCCCCTTCCGATCCCGGGGTTTTCAGCGCTGTCGCTGCTGCTGTCTTCTCACTTGGCCCAGGTCCAGTGTAGTTGCGTAACAGACGAGTTACGTTTGTTATGGTGTAGGTGTACGGATGCGTTGAAGCAACAGGTGGGACCGTCTCCGTTAGATCCGTTGAGTTCGTTAACGATGCTGGCGACCTCTCCGTTGTGACCGCAGCGGTTGCCGTTGCGACTGGCGCGGCCGTCGAATTTTCGGCGTGCGCCGTCGCTAATCCGTCGGCCGTCGGCTCCGTGACGACTATCCTCAGGGACGAATGCGGCTGACGGAGATCGTCGGATAGTGTGGGGGTGTTTGGTGTGAGGTCGTTGACCGTCGACGCGTCCGTCGACGAGGATAACGATGTCACTTGGTCGACTGACATCCAGGTCGACAGTCTCGTCAGCCGACGGAGCTCGTCGTTCTCCGTTGTGACGACCACGGCGCTCGCCTCCGTCGTCACCGCCTCGTCAATCGTGTCACTTCGGGAAATCGAGTCGCTCTTTTTACTTCTGAAGAAGCGATGTTTACCAGCCGAAGTTGACGCGTCGTTTTGGTAGTCGTCCGGCAATTCGCCGGGATATATCGTCGTTATGACGTCAGATCCAGTCATTTCACTCTCGGTACCGTTGTCCTGGCGTACCGGCGGAATCTGGGTTGAATCTGTCGTGCTGTTGGCCCAGTGGGTCGAACTTCCTTTTCCCTGATCGGCAATCGCCAGCTGGTTGGCGTGAGCGGACGAGTCCACTTCTGTCTCGCTCTTGTTTCTATTCGTTAAAATAACGTTCGTGACTATTGTCGGATCTGATGGCCTAACCGGTGGCTTTCTAGAGTAAATACCGGTATTTCTGAATGCATTCTTTGTCTTGAGGATTTTATTCCTCTCGACTGTCGACTTCTCCAGGGCAATGTCCATTTCCTCGTTCATGATGTCCTCGAGTTTGGGAACTGAACTGAGAGTTGTACTGAATCTCTTTGGATTAAATCTCCTTCGGGAGTTTACGGACGTCGGCGAGGCCGATGTCACCTCCACCGAGTTGTTGCTCGTTGTGTTTTCGGGGTGAATTTTCTGGCCGAAATACAGAAACTGCGTCATGTCCTCCACGGGAATGTTACTTTCCACCGGCCTGAAGTGATTGTAGAGCGATTCCGGCATCGCAACAGTGTTTTTCCTCCGCGAAACGTCATCCGGGCTCTTCTGGCTTCTCGAAGATATCGATGAGTTTCGCGATGCATTAACATCTTTTTTCGTGTTATTGCCGAACTCCGGGATAAATGTCGATGTGTTTTCACTGGGATTTGAAGGCGCCTCGATAATTTGCATTGTAGACGGTGTTATCTCCGCGTCCTCATCGTCCTCGACTATTTCAGCGATCTGATCGCCCATTGGTGCTGTGACAAAAACACCGTGTCGTGTCTCCTGCCCCTCCAGCATGTCCAGGGGATCCTTGGATACATTGCCAACTGGTTTTGGAGTTCTCGGTGTAATCGATCTTGGTGCCAGGATCTGACGTCTTCTAGCTGCCAGAATGTGGCGGAGAGCTTGCTCTCGTTTGGCTTTATTCGCCGGAGGCTCCGCGTGAAGGGCCATTCTCCCCTGTCTGTGATCTCCAAATGCATCTGTAATCAAAATAGAAGAGAAATCGTTTAAAAAGTGTCCGTGAATTGCGGTTCATTGGAACAACATGTTCTACTTTTTTTTTTCGTAAACACAACGGTTTTCTGAACCTTCTAAGTGGTTCAATCTCGTCGCGCATGATTGACGCATCGGTGTTGAGTATCCGAGGTTTTAAAATACCGGAAAAATATCGGGATTGATAGGGGAAAAAAATTCTTGTCGACTCACGTCACGATTCCGTGAGCCAAAGTGCATTTACAATGGTTCTAACGGTCATGTTTCTCTTGTCCAATTCTATCGGAATATTCTTGCAAAGTTGACGGCGGCATCGAGGGGTTAAGAGATACTCGCTATTTACAGTCTCAAGGTCGCAGGGTCGCCGACCAATGTGCTGTATCTCTTCATTATATGAACTCTAGGCGGAGTTTCATACGACGGTTTTATTGGCCATTCGACCTGATCCCTTCGAGGGGCCTCAACATTTCCTGGGTAATCTACATAATTCAAATTAATCATGAACAGTGATGCCGCGAAACGAGAGGATACGAGAAGATACAGCTTCTCGTCTCGTAACGGAATACGAGAGCAATTTCTTCTCTCGTCTCGTCGAGAATTGAGAGATTCTCTCGTTTCGTCTCGTTTCGTCTTGTCTCGTCTCGTCTCGTCTCGTCTCGTCTCGTTCCGTTTCGTCTTGTCTCGTCTCGTTTCGTCTAGTCTCGTTTCGTCTCGTCTCGTTTCGTCTAGTCTCGTTTCGTTTTGTCTTGTCGTGTCTCGTCTCGTTTCGTCTTGTCTCGTCTCGTTTCGTCTTGTCTCGTCTCGTCTTGTCTCGTCTCTAGAATCCAATTAGCAGAGAAAAAAATACACAGAGGGAGGCTCTCTCGACTCTGGTCTCGTCTCGTCTCATCATGTCTCTCGTCTCGTTTGTCTCGTCACGTCTCATTTCACTCGCGTCTAGCAGCATCACTAATCCCGAATAATTTCATCGAAACATCTGCCATCTCGCGTTCACAATCTCCCCACCTACGTCACACATACGGGATAAGCTCAATGAAAATTCCTTTGATCATCGACAAAATCACGAGACATTGCCAGCTGATCACAGGCGGCTCGACAATGGGCATGAGGTCACCTGGATTATACCGCTATTCCACTCTCGTCATGGCAAATCCTGTGGCAACAGGAAATGGAGTGTCACGGATGAAGAAAAACAGATAGACAATGCAATTAATCTTGAGTGTCTCTTGTGTCCAGCTGTGATCATCAATCCGATTGTTGGAGACATCAACACGTTGAAACGAAGAATGCTGGTGTTGGCTCCAGGAAGCTGTCCCGGTGGGCGCGAGGGAAATTTGTCAGCCACTGTTTCCAAACGGAAGATAATGGCCACCCGCCGGGCCATTACCGACGACATTTCCAAACGCTTGTCTCGAATATGCACCGGCCACCATACAACAACGAGATACAGTACACTGTCGTACCTCCTTCATACCTTCATACCTCCACCAATATACTTTCGAGTCTCTTTGAGACGGCACTTACGCCCACACAATCGTAAAATATACATTCCATTTTCCCTTAACGTCCAGCCAAGTATGATCTACGTACGCACGACTTGTTCTCGTACCCCTTCCACCTCACATTTGACATGTATCGCGGAATATACACACACTTGTGAATATTCCGCGTCAACCTGTTGGAGGGTCGCGATAAATCACGCTGAGGCTTGTGCAATCGTGTCCTTTCACGCTCCCTGATGTCTCCGGAATGAAGCTGTTGTTCCAGACGTTCAATATCTCCGAAATTTTATGGGCCCGTAGAAAATCAACTTAAAGTCAGGATTTTTGACTCCGTCCAAACGAATGACATTGACCAACCGCAAGATTTTCATTCTCTCCTGACCACCTACGGTGGAGAGGGCTCACATCTGCCAGTTAACGACGCACAAAGTACTACCGAAGAGCGTTTCGCCCAAGTGGCTTTCGTGATGTAAGTATAATGAATACGAAATGCCGCTCCCTAGCTCAGTTGCTTCCTCTCGGCGATTTTTATTTTCATCATGGCTGTTGGGACGTGCAAGATAGAGGACCTCGCGCCTGTCCAGTCTCGCTATAACCGTAAATACGCGTTTAACGCGGCTTTCTATGGACCTGCATAAACATGCATTGATGTCGTCTTCTGTGCGCGCGAGAATAAAACTTGCGTTTGTTGGGAAAAGTTGGGTATAAACATGTCAACGTTGGTGCTATTATTCCGACGCTCTTTTTGGAATTGACTCGATGTCTCTGTTTATGATTTCAAGGGGCTCGATGGCTATTGGACAGGATCATCAATCATACTGCGGACTTCTGGAGAATACTAATACGTAATTCAAGCGTGCACGAGGGGGAAATTTAATCTCGCGGTGTGATTCAGAGCTCTGTCATTCCGCATCCCTTGGGCCTCACGGCCGTTTCATTGTGCTGGCAGGACACTTTGTGTGAGCTCACATTATTGAAGCAGACACTTTACCCAAATGGTTCTAGGATAATTGTTACTCGGAAAATTGTCTCTCTGTATTGTAAAAGTCCGAATTGACTTCTGGTGATGAAAATTTGGTAGTCGAAATTAAAACTTTAAAATTAAGGGTCAACAGGGTTTTGCAAGGGTTAATAAGGGTCATGAGGGCTAGAGTAAGGATCATGAGGGTGAGATTCAAGAACGCAAGGGTCAGATTCAGGGTTTAAATAAGGGTCACGAGGCTCACATTAAGGTTCATAGGGGTCAGCGCAAGGGTTCAAATAAGGGTCATAGGGGTAAAAAACTAAGGGTCGACAGGGTTAGTAAGCATCATGAGGATCAGAATGAGGTCATGAGGATCAGAATAAGGGCCATAAGGGTCAGATTAATGAATGCAAGGGCTGACCCTTGCTCAGTTAAGGGTCACAATAAGGCTCACAAGGATCACATTAAAGTTCGCAAGGGTCAACGTAAGGGTCCAAATAAGGGTCATGGGGGTCAAAACTTAGGGGGGGACGGTATTTAAGGGTTAATAAGGGTAATGAGGGTCAGAATAAGGATCATGAGGATCATAATCAGTGCCATGAGGGTCAGAAGAAGTCACGACGGTCAGAATAAGGGTCATAAGGGTCAGATTAATGGACACAAGGATCACATTAAGGTTCGCAAGGGTCCAAATAAGGGTCATAGGGATCAAAAACTAAGGGTAAAAACTAATTTTCACAAGGGTCAAAATAAGGGTCTCTATATATCTCCCTATATTATAAAAATCCAAATCGATTTCTGGGGATGAAAAATTTTGTACTCGAAACTGAGACTCCAAAATAAAGGGTCAGAAATGAAGGGTCAAAATGAGGGTCACGAGGGTCAGATTAAGGGTCATGGGGATCACATCGGGGTTTCCTAAAAAATTGTTCCTCAGAAATATAAATCGTCATCATCAATCATTGCGCCGACTTCAGCAAAATGCTAATATGTAATTCAAGTATGCACGAGGCAGAAACTTAATCTCGTGGTATGACACACAGTTCTGTCATTCCGCATCCCTTCAGACCTCACGGTCATTTCATTGTCCCGGCAAGACACTTTATATGAGTGTACATTTTTGCGAGAAGTACTCGCCTACAACGAGAACGGGAGCGACACTGACCTTACTCATACACGTGTTCGCATAAAATATTACGGGTCTTTATGCGGTCACGCCGCAACGATAACCCAGAGACACGTGTATTATGTGGATGTGCTCTGAGGATGGGCCCCATAGAGATAGACCGTGTTATTTTTTTTCTGTTTATCGAGATCCGGTCTCCAGATCGGCCTTTCCATTTCGCTCCGGGAATAAACAAAACAATAAGCTCGAGTTTTTGGAAAAATAAAACTACAGCTCTAAGTAGTCATTTAGATGCTGATATTTTGTTCCTCGAAAATTTTTTAAATTTATATTGAGGGAAAAAATAGTATCCACCTATCCTGAAAAGGAGTTGGCTCGCGCGTGAAATATTATGATTCTTTGTGCGGTCACGTCGGGGAAGATAACCCTGGGGACCCATGGAGACGCTCACACAGCCGTCCCTCCTGGCTATTCTTGCTATTCCCGGGGAGAAAAGAAAACATTCGGAGAGAAGACTAGATTCACGAATTAGATTCTCTCCCCTTTTGTCCTGTCGACTTCTATTATCATTCGTGTGGCGGGGGTTTTTTCTTTGAGAGGACGAACAAAACATTTGTGAAAGATAGTACTTATGCGAGCTGACAGATGGCATCGCAGTTCTGTCGACTGTATTTGAGGCAGTTTTTTTCAATTTCAGTAATTTTCGACTGCAATTTCCTGGGGATTTGGATATTTTTATCTCATTAAAAAATGAATAAAAATTTAATTTTTCTTATTTTTTAGAAATTTGTTTTAACAGTGTAATATTTTAATATTTAGATGATATTATTCCATTTTTTTAAATGAAAAATGTGATGAAGAGTAAATGTGTTTTATTTTTTAACAATCAAAAATAATAATGAATAATGATATAATTTAATTCAACACAACTATCAAAATTCAATAATTTGCCAATGGAAATTATATTCATTGAATGATCAAAAAGCAGAACAAACGTAATATTACTTCCAATAATAAAAACGACCGATAATAATTAGACCCCGTAACAATTTGGATCGTAATATTATTTACCGTAAAATTATGGCGTAATATTTTTTACCGTAACATTTAGACCGGACATAAACAAAATCAAATATTAAATTTATTAAGGTATTAAAATTAAATTCACGAGTGCATCGAAACAATCACAGTGGCGTTTTGGGCTGCTATTGATGAATTTGAACCTCTTTGAGACATCTCATATTATATGATGGATCCTCACATAGATCTACGGGTGTCCCCAACCGGCACCTTTCCTTCTAAAGGCATGTTACATACCTTCCAAAATAATTCTCGTCTAGTCTCGACGGCATCGCTAATTGTATCGAAATGAAGGAAAAATCCCAATCTAATGATCATTGAAGTCGCCAGGTTAACCCCCACACCTCCACTCGGCATTTAACCAATGATTATTTACACATTCCTTTGTTCCGAATGTGAACGAACAGTTGGTACAGCCTGATGAACAATCACGCGATCGTTCGCTTGTACATATCTGAGCCTCGTCTTTCGTGGAGCGTGCATCCGTTTCCGCTGTGCATACTGCTGATGCTAGAGGACACTCCGGTCACCAAGCGACCATAACCCCCAGCGATAATTATGTAACGCGATCCACGATATTTATGCGGAGAGTATCCAACACTAACGACAATGGAAAAACCAGTATTTTTCCGGCTCGTTGGATAGATAAGGCATCTCAAACTGGAATGATGAAAAAGAAAAAAATGTTGACACAAAATGTTCAGCCCTCGGGGGGCCACAGAGAAACGATTTGCCGATTTTTATTATCAGATGTTAGAATCTCAATTGGATTTTTAACCGCCTCGAAGGGTTTTTATCTTCGACGCCTCCTCCCTCTCACGTAACTGATCATTCCGAGTTACGCAAGCATTTGCCGATGCAAATTCCGAGGGGAATGAAGACAATAGTGGGATCAACGATCGCTTCCTCAAACGTTCTAGAAAGGAAACGTGATTTTTCCGAGGCTTTGTCCTTCATCGAGAGGTGAATACTGGAAAAACTGGTGTTTGATATTAAAACGCATTTTTTTAAGACGTTTGCGCCCTCAAGTTTCGACAAATTCGACAAATAATTATTATAAATGAATCTTATGAATTATTTACATTATTAATTTCAGTCTTTTTTTTCTTATAGACAAAAGTCCCACAGCTGTCATCACATATCTTCATCATAATTATCATTATCATTTTCATTAATAATCTCGTAAGGCAAGACAATCGAAAGATAGAAGAAGATTACAATTCAGTGGCGAAGCGGTAAACCGGTTTAAGTCGATGTTGACTATTGGCCAGTTTTTCACGAATATCTCGAAATCTAAGAGAGATAGAAAAATTTTTGTCACAAACTTTTTTGTAGAGCCAACAGAGGGCTATAAAAAAGGTAATGAGCGAAATTTTGCTATCTCTCTTAGATTCCGAGATATTCATCAAAAAATGGCCAAAAGTAAAAATCTAATTAATTAATACAGTAATTGAATTAATTACTATATTACTAATCACTATGAATTTAATTACTATTGATCTAATTACAGTGTAGAATCCACAGCCGCTTACATAGGGTTGGATAGAGTGCCGAAATGAGATCGGTGAAANAAAAAAAAAAAAAAAAAAAAAAAAAAAAAAAAAAAAAAAAAAAAAAAAAAAAAAAAAAAAAAAAAAAAAAAAAAAAAAAAAAAAAAAAAAAAAAAAAAAAGTAATTTGTACCAGAATTTGGAATTTTTAGATCAAGATCAGACAAAGAAAATGTCTCAAATAAAGACGTCTTGACCCTAGTTTATCCGTGAATTCACGGTACATGACGTATAAATCGAGGGAAGTGCCGGGTGGGGCTCTACGTGTCGGGCCTGCCCGATGTTGAGAATCCTATAACCGAAGGGGCACGTCTGCTGTTTGGCACGCGCGATACATCTGTTGGAATGAAAACAGGAAAATCCGTGTCATAGGTCGAGGAAATGTTTCTCCAATAATTTTTCCCCCGCCAAAACGATTTTTTCACAACTAATAAACGACTGGAAGAGGTGTAGGACTGAAGGTGAACAGGATCGCGCATGTGGCGATCAAGATCATTGACTCCCCGAGGACGTAATACGATCCTCCCTCCCCTCCCCGGAGATCCTATCAGAGCAATTACAATAACAATGGCCAGCGCGTATCGTCGATCGATGCCCTTCATTTTTTCAATCAGTGGAGAATGATTTTTTTACGTCCCTTTTGGCTACTCCAAGGACCACTGATGAGTCATTTAATCAGGAGGGACTTTCAACAGACTCGCGTGTCTTTTTATTTTCGTTTGATACAGGAAACCGGCTAGCGACCACTTCGTCGTACCTCTTCTGGGTCGACGAGTCTACCATAACGGTATCATACCCTCAGCCGAGAGTTATCGCAAACGGTGGAACGAGATATCACTGGTTCGAACGATTCTGCGTGATAATATCGGTGAGGACTGGTCATTTAAAATTGTAAAAATCATTTACATGGAATACATATTTATGAGTTGCCCCGGCGTGAAAGTTGCAGAGGGGGAAATATACGGATCAATCCCGTTCACTTCTCTCACTATCGAAACATTCGGTGAAATGTAACATCAGAATTGAAGCCAAGTGGCTTCCAAGGCCCATGCTGGATCAAGATCACGGCCGTATGCTCGCTCGCCATTCCCCCCCCCCCCCCCCCCC
>NW_021680352.1:1129627-1213084 GCF_001412515.2 Diachasma alloeum
CCCCCCGAGACAGTTATTCGCGGTCAATGCTCGAGCAATTTCCTATAATCACTATAGCAATGCCTTGAGGCACAATTTTTTCTTCATTCTCATAATTTTTTTTCTGCACTCGTTTCTCGACATCTGTTTTTCCGTCGCGTTCTGGTTGGATTAATTTTTTATCCTCTTCTGCGAAACATTTTCACATCGTTGAAAAATTTTGACTGATGTTTCTGGCGCACTTTTTTTCACTTTATTTTTATTTTGTACAGATTCAATAGAACGCGGCCAATTACAGGATCGAATTTAATAAACGTAAAGTGCAATCATGAAGTTGAGAAAGTGAATAGCGCAAAATAATACGCCCCGTGCTCGCTCCGCTCGCCAACTCTCATGTAAATCAACTTATGACTCTATAATCCTTATACTGATCCTTGTGACCCTTAATCTGACCTTAGTGACCCTTACAGATTAACCTCAACAGCCTTGTTCTGATTGCCATGACCTTATTTTGACCCTCATGACCTTATTCCGATCCTCGTGATCCTTATTCTGACCCCCATGACCTTATTCTAACCCTCTTGACCCTGATTCGACCCTCGTGAACCTTATTCTGACCCCCATGACCTTATTCCGATCCTCGTGATCCTTATTCTGATCCCCATGACCTTATTCTAACCCTCGTGACCCTCATTCGGACCCTCGTTACCCTTATTCTGACCTTCATGACCTTATTCCGACCCTCGTAATCCTTATTTTGGCCTCCGTGACCTTATTTTAACCCTTATGATCCTGATTCCGACCCTCGTGACACTTATTCTGAACCCCATAACCTTATTCTAAACCTCATGGCTCTGATTCCGACCCTCGTGACCTTTATTCTGACCTCCATGACCTTATTCTGACCCTCATGACCTTGATTCTGACCCTCGCGACCCTTACTTTCACCCTCATAACCCTTATTCTGACCCCCGTGACCCTTATTCTGATTCTCATCACCATTATTTTGACCCTTATGACACTCAATTGTGGAGTCTTAATTTCGAGTACTAAATTTTTTATTTGGATTTTTATAATGTAGAGAGATATTATAAAATTACTAGACTACCTAATCTGTCTAAACGTCTTAATAATGAATATACTCAAATTTTTGCTTTCGTTTTTTTCATTTTCCTGTTTTTTTCTTAAAGGTTTTCATCGAAAATTCGTTTTAAAATTCGAAACATTATAGAAAAATCAATGGAAATGTTAAATTCAGTGTCATTCGGTCCTGAATATTCATATTTTCCCTGAAACTTCAAGTTAATTGAAGATTTCGCTCAATTTCCAGTGAAATCAGAAATTCAGTGGCTTCTCCCCCCTGACAGTGCGCAAAAAATTGTTTTCGTCCTGAACATTCAAAAAAATCATTGCATCATTTTCTCGAATGGCAAATAAATCATGAAGTGTTTTAATGTGAAGTGCGCATCAGAAACATTTTTCGAATGAATTCTCTCGGATGGATAATTTACGGGCGAAGATACCCTTCCGGCAGGCGATGGCGTTGGGTCTAATGATGCCACGTGGACGATCGAGTTACGTAAATCCTTGAGGTTAGGTGGCGGATGAGATACGATAGATTGAAAAATAAAATGAAAGCCGGAGTATGCGAGCCGAGGGAGGCCAGTGGTCCAATCGATCTTGCTGATACTCCGGTTGAATCCAATCGTCCCTTCTGCACCAATGGCACTGCAGGAAGAAGAATCGAAATGGATTCCAATGTATCCCTCTGAACGTGAATCGATATCCATTGTATTCCGCTGGGATACGGTGTAGAGAACCTCCCAACGCGACAAGATGATGCATTGGTACAGGGAATCGTGTAAAAGTGCCAAGGGTCAACACCAAAAACGTTGATACACAGACAGTACACGAGAGAATTTTCTTTTATTTCATTTCCAAAGAGAGTACTAAATATTTGCATTATATCGACAAGAATGAGGAGAATGAGGCATAATTTATTCATTCGAATTCCAAGAGCTCGCTACGCAATATCTTTTCCCAGAATTGTTTGCGTGATGCTGGAGATTTGAGACTGCAGTGTGATTTATAATGGATCATGATTGGAAACTGTGGGGACAGGTCACCACTTGGCTGCACAATTGATGCCAGTGAAACTCTTTTTGTCGGACATTTTTTTCGTCCAATTTTTGGAAATTTTCATTATATTCCACTGAAATTTCAGGGAATTTCCTCATTAGAAATTAAAAATTCTAGGGGAGAGTGGGGTAAAATGAAATGTTTGACGCAATTCAAGAAATTTTTTTTTTAATAAATAAACAAATATTTTAAAAATATTATATTATAATATAAAAAATAATTTTATAAAAAATATTATTATCATTATTATTTTTAATATATTATTATTATATTTAATATATTATTATATTAAAAATAATAATGATAATAATATTTTTTATAAAATTATTTTAATAATAATAATAATAATATTAATAATAATATTATTATGATAATAATAATGATAATAATATTATTATTATTTTTAATATATTATTATATTAAAAATTATTATTTGTATTATTATTATTATTATTAATTATATGATTTATGATATAATATTATAATTAATATAATAATTTTATAAATAATATATAAAATTATAATATTATAATTATGATAAAATACTAATATTATAATATTATTATTTTTTAATATTGATTTTTAATATATTCATTTTTTTATAAATAAAAACATTATTTTGCTTGAATTGCGTCAAACTATCGTTTTTTTCATTTCGCTCTACTCTCCCCTATGGAAAAATGAAGGGAAGAAAATGTTGTTCAATTGTTCCCTGAAAATTAATGAAATTAATGGGAAATTCAGGATTTTTTTTTTTTCAATTAAACCTAATACTTCAAAAAGTGAAGTTCTACCTCTGAAGGAATATTTACCCGCTATACCTACCCCAGTTGCTATGCCTGGAATTCATCGTTGAATTCCGCGGAAGGCTATCGACTTGTAGAATCATTTTGGCCCGCATAAACACTCCCCCCCCCCCCCTCATTTCGATTGCGCAATATACCAGATCCAAGGTGCATTAACCCTTTTTCCCCACCGACAGTTGTGCATTTCCAACAAAAGCGAGAACGACGAGAGGGAATTGAAATGGGAAGGTAGCCCTGCGGACGATAAATTCAGGATGAAATTTCGTTGTTGTCTGAGTGCGTGGGATGGGCCAAATGGACTTGAATCCCTCCGGACCACACCCTGACTCGTTGTTCACCCGTGCAGACCGAAAAAACTTGCTCGATTCGTCTTCCGCCAGCGGAACAAAGAAACTGGAGTCCCTCGAATCTCTATTTCATTAACAAAATTAAGGATATCCAAGTATCATTCAACCATTTTCAATTATTAAATTTGTCAATTAAATTATGTGAAAAATTTAAAAGAAAAAATCAGGAATATTCAGCGCCATTCAAATCCCATTTTGCACAGAATTGTTATTTTTTTAAAGATTCGTTGTTTATAAATAAATAATTGAAATTGTTTAAACTTCCGGAAACCTCATTTGTTTAGGGATGTAATTGACTTCTGGTAAAATTCGGAGTATAAATAAATTTATGGCGCCGAAGAAATGATTTTTATAGTAGAAAATTGATTGTTTATAAATTATTTATAGACTGGAGGATTTCGTGGCCCTCATGATTGCCAGTTGAAACGCCACATTATAAAAATATTCAAAAACTGAACCAGAAATTCCAGTTAAAAATTTCAAAAAGTGCAGGACAAAAGAGCGTACTTCACGCTCAACCGGAGATGGACGAAATAAAATGCACCAGAAGTAAATGATGAAGAGAGGAGAACAATTTCCACGAGGATTCTTGGCCCAGGGGAAGCGTCTTCTCCTTGATTTACGGCCAGTTCCGCCTGGGCAATCACAGACGGGTGTATTCAACTGGGGTAGGAGGGAGGGCAAAAAAAAATCTAGCGGAGGAATGAGGGGAATACCTCAGCTTCACATTCGTAAATCCACTGCTGCACTTATATCCAGACTCTGGTCTACCAATAGCGTTCGTTTCGCTTTCTCTTGTACTTCTCTCGCAACCAATACTCGGAGATTATCGGGGGAAAAATTGATGAATTATCCAACAATGAAGTTAACTATTTTTTTTTTTTCGAACTCGTCAGTTATTCTTCGGAGAACGCTTAGAGTCTTCCTCTCTTTGGTTGTATTACCCAGACGATTATGTGCACTTAGAGGATGCATGAGCGTTACATAATTTACATATAACCACCGAGGATCTATGAAGGCAGTCAAATGGTCCGAGACAATGGGCGATGCTAAATTCGTGGGAAGAATCTTTGCTGAGATTAATGTGAAGTACAATGTGGATAAATAAATGTGGTTCTGATACCCAGTATGCTCCGAACTTGAACACAGAAATTGAAAATAAAATATGGAGATACAATAAAGCAATTGCCAATTTGGAAGAGTACAACAAACAGAGAAAACAAAAAAAAATACTGATGGCTACCAAACCAATAAATATATTGGGAGGAAATAATTTATCCTTTGTAAATAATGTATATATGTAAATAAATCGACTTTTTAGTTATCAAATTTAGGATAGAGTGCCCACAAGCACAAAATACATTTAGAGTGGTTTTTGAAGACTTTCCACTCAAGAAACATGGATAGCAACCATATTGATTTTGGTATAAACTAATAAATAGGAATAATAGCACCACCAGTCGTACCGATAGAGATTATAGCAAAGCACGTCGTTGAAGGACTTTTTTGTATAAATTCACTCTAGATAAGTAATCTTCTGTTGATTGGAGAAATTGTAAACCCACCTGTGATTTTGTATTTGGCTACTATGACAATAAATACNAAAAAAAAAAAAAAAAAAAAAAAAAAAAAAAAAAAAAAAAAAAAAAAAAAAAAAAAAAAAAAAAAAAAAAAAACGACGGTGGCCGAAGCGGTTAAATCGCCCGGCCGGACGGAGAGACCCGAGAGGCGCGGATTCGAGTCCGGCAATTGCGATTTTTTTTAATCTTTCGGAAACCGTCGAACGGAAGTCTAGACACCGAGAATCGTCGGAGAAGTGGTAGGAAAATATTCTCCGATGAAGCTCGGTCGATGGACGCCCCTATCGACCAAGGTTTTCCATGGTTTCCCTTGGTCACCAGGAGAGTCTGTACGTGGGGTACAGCTCCAAACATGTAAAAACCCGAATAGGGTATATATGGCAAGGAAAATAAATAAATACAAAAAAACTGGAATTCCCCAGCATTTGCTGGATACGTGTGCCTCCACGTCGTGTTCGTAAGTGTGGTGTGTCGCCGGTGGTTGGGGAGAGCTGAAGAAATGTATTGTGAGTTAAGAATGATTCTGGGGGATCGTAAATTGCCTAAAGCCGATTCTCCGCCGTTTGTTTGACCATTGTCGTGGATTTTTGTTTATTTATTTAGTCGATGGGTGAATACGGATAATCGAAGTGGGAGACTTGCGCTTGGTTTCTCTGCGGAGATTATTTTGAGACGGAGGTTTGTTTATTTCTGGTTAGCTTATCGCAATTTTTTTAGTGAGGGGAGGGGGACTCGTCTGTTTTTGCAATTACGGGTATGACTGTTGGCTGATTGAACTGGTAAGTTAACGAGCTGCCTCATTACTCCAGCGGCTTCTTGTTTCAGTGGATACAGTCCCGGAGGGTCAGACGAGGTACATTGGGAAAATTTTTGGTACGTTTTATTTACAGGGGAATTTCGAGGAATTTTGTCATTGAAAATTTCAAATTTCATGGAAATTGCACGTTTCAGGGTAATTATTTCATGGAAATTGGCCGAAATGAGAAAAATCAGATATATAAATTTTTCAATGTTCAATTGAGAAAAATTGAAAATTCAAGGAAGTAGGGAAATTCTAATTTTCCTGCCGCTCAAAAATTTGGAATTTCGTCGGAATTTCAGTAAAATCTGAAATTTCATGTTTGTCCTCAAACCGGATTCAATGTCACTCTCCTAAAAATTACTAGTCAATTGTCCATAAAATTTCAAGTTTACCCCAAGTCCATAAATAGCCAAATTGAAAAATGAAACGGGAATTTGAGACTGAACGATTAGTAATCGTGAGGTGGAGTGTGCAAAGGTGGACAACTGGTGCTTCCAGCCCCATTCCCCCAGCTTCATGTTTATGTAGAGGACGCGCCACCTGATCCCAGACATTCCCAGCATTTCGTATTTACCCTTTTTCACACTTTATTCCCCATTTCTACGTGCCGATGACGACTCCGTCGTTTTCACCGACAATTTATACACTGAAATCCGTAAAATTTCTATGTCTGTACTGAGTTTGGCAGAACCATAATGTCGAATTAAAATTATTCTATTACATAAAAAATTCGTGAACTGAATTGTAATTTTTTAATTTTCATTCAACTAATTTTCAAATATTTTCTAAACCACTAAGAATCTACTTCGAACGATTCACGATTATTCAATTGACCAAAAAATCAAAGTCAGAAATCAGTGGTGAAGCGGTAAACTCGCTGAAGTAATCAATTGTAATCCCAGTGAAATCAATGTGATCATTGTAATCACATGATTACCATATTTGTAATCAAGTTTTGGTAATCAAGTGGTAATCATTTGTAATCACTGTAATCATTTGTAATCAGTGTAATCTTTCGTAGTTGCTCCTAGTGAGACCGTGAATTTTGTTTTTGAATTTTCGAGCGCGTCATTCCTACCAACGGTAAGTCTCAGAGATCCCTGGATCAATTTTTCTGGGAATCCCAGATGTTTATGGTTCAGAAGCTTGCATAGCCAATGCGTTTTGCACAGAGCATTTGTCCGTAGAAAATTGATTCAACAGAGTTAAAATTTCTTCTTATTCTGGAGAACCAACGACTGAATTATCTCTGAATTATCTGCTGGTAAGTTTCATTCTCCATCAATGGTAGACATTCAGTAAATTTATTTAGCTGATAGCACTCATAAATGCCCAAATTTTTAGATGGAGTGATGGAGACTGCATTCCTCTGTTCTAATCCCCGCCCCTCCTTCCTCATTTCTTTGCAGCTTCTAATAATTAATTATTCCATCAATTCACATTTAACAAGAGGCCATTCTTCGTGATTTCACTGATTACAGATGTTTGGTGATCACATAACGTAATCGACGAAATCATTTGTAATCATGTAATCACATTTTGTGCTCTTGGTAATCACGGTTATCACCTAGGCAATGGTAATCAGTGTCATCAGACCCGTAATCCTGGGTAATCGATGACATTTTGTAATCGCGGTGTCACCCAATTCGCCCGTGAACGGCCCCTCGCCAAAAACATTATAAAATCAACGATCAAGTGAAGAGCAGGCACAATTATCTAGCGGCAGTCCTTGAAACTCCTCACAATCCAGCAAGAGTGAACTCCAATTAAAATAAACGTACGTCCGTTTTCTTCTCGTCACTCTCTTTTCACATTGCAACGCGCTCAACCTGTTGGACTCTGTCACTCTCCGGACAATCCGAGTCTCTCCTCTTCCCAGGGAACGGTTAGACCCTAGTTAAAGCGAGAATACCCCGACGCGTTTCTTCAGCACGTCTAATGTCGCCATATGTCGCATCCACCGGGAGATCAACGACTCCAGGCCAGTCAAACCAAATGACTCCCTAGTTTTTCCCTGGGAATTCTCCGTAAGCAGCAGCATCGGCGCCACTTGCGCCGCCATTTAACACTTGAAAATGTGAAAATAGTACGGCACAAGCGCACTTCGTGGAATTTATTTTTGCTGGTCGGAGGAAAATACACAATACGAGAGGGAAGATAGAGGACGATAAATATCCTGAAACGCTTGGCAGGAGCCTCACGTTACAAAGTGTCCTTCGCGCCTACTCTCAAACGCACCTTTTTACTTCTGTGGAAAAATATCCGCACACATGCACACGCGCGCTTTTGCCGATCGTTTTTCGATAGGTTCGGATGAGCCTGGAATATTCAGTGAACGATGAAAAATTTATGGGGAAGAGACGCTTGGGAAAGTGCAGAAGCCCATGAACACGACGATAAACCCGCAATGAGGGTAAAACGACATCGTTGCCTACACGATACTAAGTAATCCACTTTATTGGCGCACATTGATATTCATGAATGGGATTTTCCATTATGGAGCTATTTGCCAGCTACAGCACAGCGACGATATGAGTGCCAAAATTTATAGGACATTTCAACTGCTCGGATTTGAATACACGCCAGACGAATGTAATTATTATTAATTATTGTTGTTAGTTGAAATGGCGCCTATTAATATTAAATTGACTATTTATATTAATACTAAATTATAATTATAATTATTAATATTCATTTGATAATTATAAATAATTAGAAAATGAATATAATATAAATAAAAAATATATAATAAATATTATGTTATATTTTTTTTCATTGTATTTATTTATATTATAATATAATAAAATATATCTATTTTATTATATTATATTATAAATATAATATTATAAGTATAATTGTTTATTGCATAATTATTTATAATTATAATAATAATTATTAAACAAAGAATAAAAATAATGAAAATTAAAAAAATTTCGGCTAATTCCTACAAATATAGTAATTTCTCAAAAATTGGTTGATATGTTGTTGTTGAAAATTTCAGTTGAAATGTCGCTTAATTGAAAAGACGTGCTACCCAACGACTTCATTATTTAAACCGCGAGTCTCTTTCGCTACCCGCACTCAACCGCGACATTTTACTTTTATATTCTGACCCTAATTTTTTGTTCCTAACATTCTGACCCTGACCTTTTAACCCCCACTTTTTGACCACTGAGCCCGCGAGACGGAATAATTAACCCGAAATTTACCGCGATTTTTCAATAACAAAATTCCTTGAAATTTGATTGGAACTCCAATTCGACAAAAATTCAGGGATGAAAAAAAAATAGTACAAAAACCTAGCCAAAAAAAACCACGTCTGTGGCCGAGTGGATTAGACGCAAGTCTAGTGTGCGAAAGGTTGTGAGTTCGATTCCCTGTGGGACCGAATTTTTCAAGGGAAGACTCCGGCGAGCGGGAGGTTGCTAATAGAGGAACCGCCTGTACCGGCATGGGTTTTCTGTGGTTTCCCCATGCTACTTCTATGTTCTATAGGACTGCGAATGCGGCACAGTGTAGAATCCACAGCCGCATGCATAGGGTTGGATAGAGTGCCGAATGGGACCCGAAAAGGGACTCCGAGGGCGTTAAAAAAANAAAAAAAAAAATTAAAAAAAAAAAAAAAAAAAAACCTAGCCAATTCGCCAGGCAATTCTATTGAGATATTTTCCACATATTATAAATTTTCCTCGAGCATGCTCCCCAGAAATTGACCGGAAATGTCATAAAAAATTGATCAACAGCTCCTGGAAGTAAAAAAATTTACGTAATGTCATCCGAAGAGTCCTCGCTGGGCTTTTCGGACCGCCGGAGTGAGATAGATGCCGGCAATTAACGTGCCGTTAAAGTGAGCATTTAAAAACTCTCGTGCATCCCTAGATCTTCCTCCAGCAACTCGTTCCCTCCCCAGAGAGGCCTCGAGGGGGGGTCCCACTCCAATACTCAGAATAGGTGGGGTGGCCTCGTAAAAGGCCCCGGCCGTTAACGCGTAAGAATTCTTCTCTCCGGTATACGGGCATGACATGGCCAGCTATTAAAGTGATTACACCCAGTGCGCGCGGGGCTCAAGTGCCGTAAAGTAATTATTATGGTGCCCCGTCTACTTTCGCATTAACATTTATTCATTGCATGTATATATATGAAGGATGGCTTTTGGTGGAGCGAAGCGTGTGGACTACGGCCCGCGTTCTTCAACCCTAGATTAAACCGCGAGAAAGAGAGAGAGAGAGAGAGTGCGAGAGAGTGAGAGAATGCAGTTCGCGAAAGAGGGAGGGACGAGGAAGAGGTGCATCCGACTCTTGCTACTCATGCCTTATACATGACATGGTAGCTAGTCTAAAATTTTTTACGACCACTGGATAATGCTCGCATAAGGACCCCTGTACATGTGCACAGCCGTGCCTTTGGGGCTTTATGGATAGCCCTGAAAACTCTTTGGTAACTACTTAGAGTTTAAATTTCATGATTCTCCGAAGGTGCAGTATGCACTCTTGCTTCGCAACGCGGGGATGAAATTACCCAGCGATTTTATACTCACAAACCAGTCAAGAGGCCGAACCGAGTTATTATACAAGTGTTACGACCAATTGTTGAAACATTGGAAACTATTTCGCGGTACTTCGTGGCTCGTAACGGGAGTAGAAAGGGCTCCAATGAAACCTCTACAGAGTAAGAGGGAGGGGGAATTATTTTTTAAGGAGTTGAAATATATATTTGTCAGCATAAATCAAGTGTTTCACCCACTACTTTGGGTAGTCGAGTGGTCAGCCTGCCCCGGATATGCTCTATAAATTGTAATAATCGCTTGGAGGCGATAAATGACGCCTATTGCTCACCATTTATCAGTAATTCGAGACGCCTTCGCGCGGGGGCGCTCGTGGCGCTGCTCTCGCGCGTGGCGAATGAGTCGAGCGGTGGGGCGGCGGGAGAGGGAGTCACCGATCCAATTCCGATAGCTCGCCCTCTCACGTTGTGAGTCCCATAAGTGCATACGTACAAAGTACGTTTATAAAGTACTGCTGACTGTCGCATAGAGTATCGAGACTTGTTGTACCGCCCACGCAGCTAAAAGCTCTTGGAGCCCCACCAACAGTCTTATCGACTCTTCTATAAGATAACCCTCATGGCAATGCCTACCGCTGGGCAATATTTTCCGACTGTTTGTAACCCCTCGTGGCGTGGCTACTATCCACGTAGATACATCTCCCCCGATCGTTTATGCAAAATCCTACCTATGGGAGTTGGCATTGGCTTAAAATGGCGGACATACTGGAAGATGAAAAATTCTATTGTGATGTATTTATGGCTGTTATCGGTGTCGCCATCGATTCATGGACACTCTGGCAGCTGAATAAAACGTCGATTTCTTATCGTTTTATATTTTATGGGGTGAAATAACACCGGTGAAGATCGAGCCTATCTCAATAGGCCCCCACCGACACACTTCACTCTCCGCTTTTATTTTTATCTTAGGATAATCAAGCTGTGTTGACTCGCGATATTTTTTACTTTACGAGTGGATTTTCTTGTTCAACTTTGTTAATGACTGGATAATTGAGGGGCTAGACGCTGAAGTTAATGTGTACTTGGACAAAGTGCTGAGGTATATTGTGGACACCAGCTGGGCTCAGCCAGCTTGACAAGGGTTTTACTGCTCTCGCGTGTTCACTCGTCTTGGTAATCATTAAAAATTTTTCCTTTTTCCTCAATAAAACGGACATGTGGCACATTTATCTGTTGCATTTTTCGCTGAATTTTCCGGTACACCTCTTGGATTTTTTTTTATCACATTAAATTTACATTGAAGTTTCAAGACATTTCGTCGAAATTTTATGGAAAATTCAATGGAGGCTGTAAATTCTACTTCAATTATTCCATAAAAATTCGTGGAAATTAGGAAACCCCATATTTTGATTAAAAATTCAAGCAGGTTGCTGAATTTCAGTGAATTTTTCCCTAAATCCAGTTCAATGCCACTTTCCTCAAAATTGCTAGCCAATTAAAATGAAATTTCTTCATTTTCGAAGCGGAATATCTCGAAATCTAAGGGAGATAGCAACATTTTTGTAATAACCTTTTTTGTAGCCCTCAATTCGCTCTATAAAAAAGGTTATAACAAAAATTTGGCTATCTCCCTTAGATTCGGAGATATTCTTCGAAAACTCAGCAGAGGGCTAAATCGGCTCGAACCATTTCACCGTTTCGCTGCTAAATTCATTTTAAACCGCGAAAAACGATTCCTCATTCGCATTTGCATTGCCACAAAGAGGCAGGATGAAGACAGGAAACACCAGTGGATGCGTTTCCCGGTGGATAATGCGGGTCGTGCGAAAGTCAAGTAAATCCCCACAGACCCACTATTCAGAGATGATCGGGGAGGCGCAAACTCACAATCAGACTCTAAATTGAATAGGAAAAGTGAAAGGATTGGAAGCATTTCTGTGTTGTTTGCACAGGAACCACTGAGTGTACGTGCATAAACCACCGCTGATAGCTTCTTATGCCATCCCCCCAATGAATAGCGTGAGCAATCATTGTCCTCGTGGGAATTCTATTGATGACGGGGTACAGCCCGCGACGAAGTCACGGAGAAAATTTTTCGTTCAATTTTAAAATTACAGTAGATTGAGATGACTCGAAGTGGACCAGGTTAATCACCCAGTCGAAAAAGGGTCTCAACACGACCAGTTCAAAATCTCAATTCACTTTAATTATCTCAAGAGGGCATCCTCGTTACCTCACGAATTAATGAGATAATTTTGTTACAAACCACAAGCACCATGTACACCTAAATGGCGTGGATGGAGGGTCTCCTGTGGATAAATGTGACGCAAGCTGTGAACGCAAGGCCATGAAATTTTCACTCTTAAGGCATTGCACGCCTCTGTAACAATGCACTTACTCTGTACTCCTTCCCCCCCCCCCTTCCCCTTCTCTCCTACTCACTAATTAACGAATTAATTGTCGACGACGAAAGGCGTTATCACGAGTACCACTTGCCGCGCAAGAATTTCAAATTGCGGGAGTTCTTTCACTCCTGGCTGTTGCATTTTTCATGTCAAATTAGTCATGCATGATAATCGTCGAGGTCGGAGGGAAAATTTCCACTTGTAATCGGGGCTGATTCAATGAATTTATTCCAAACGAGATGCGTTAACTATTAACGAATGGTAGTACTGAAAAAAATATATACTTGAATTGAGTATGTTTTACAAGGGGGCTGGTGACCCTTAATCTGACCCTCGTGAGTCTTATTTTGACCTTCGTGAGCCTTAAGCTGACGCCTGTGACCCTTAATCTGGCCCTTGTGATGCTTAAACTGGACCTTGTGACCCTTATTCTGTCACTCTTCTCTCGTGACTCTTATTTTGAAACTCAAGACCCTTAAACTGACCCATGTGACCCTTAAACTGAACCTTGTGACCCTTATTCTGTGACTCGTCGCCCGTGACTCTTATTCTGATCCTCATGACCGGGATTGGGAACCTCATGACCCTTACTCTGACCCTCATGACCCTGATTCTGACCCATGTGATCGTTAATCTCACCCTCGTGACCGTTAATCCCATCCTCGTGACCCTTAAACTGAACCTTGTGACCCTTATTCTGTGCCGGTTCTCTCGCGACTCTTATTCTGATCCTCATCACCCTGATTCTGAACCTCGAGACCCTTATTCTGATCCTTGAGACCCTTATTCTGACCCGCATGACCCTTAAGCTAACCCATGCGACCCTTAATCTTACCCTCGTAACACTTAATCTGACCCTTTTAACCCTTAAACTGAACCTTGTAACCCTTATTCTGGCCCTTGCAACCCTTATTTTGACCCTTATGACCTCTACTTGGAGTCTCAATTTCCACTACCAATTTTTTATCACCAGTCGCTTTGGATTTTCATAACTCAGAGAGATACCAGAATCAAATATATGCATAAACGTATACATAGCCTCCACCCAAATCCATTTGTCAACAACAACTAATCCTCTCTATCATCAGTGTGGCGAAAAAAAAATGAATCAGCGGATAAAGACGTGTCTGGGGTACGAACGGATACACCCCGCTGCGCTTCCGGTGATCCTCGGCTTTCCCACGGCGCTGCACCTCCTCATCGCCTCCCCCCCAGCGCCACCCATCATTGTGAATATATAGATTACCACGGGGAGAGAAGCCCTCGGGGGGAATAGCCAGTGTACACACGCTATGGTTCTACATCTTAGGACGGTGAACGTACCTGAAACAAGTTAAAGAGGAAACCGGACTTTAATTAGACCGCCTTGGAAGAGGTACTTTAGAGACGCAAACTGGATTATAGATCGTCATAAAACAACAAGTGGGAGAGACTGAGGGGTATAAATTGGATTGAAATTGTGCTTGTGTGTTAATTGCCCGTGGAATGGGATTTTAAAAATAATTCGCTGGCTGTTGATGGTGGAAAAATTGATGGTGAATTAATTTGACGTTGTTGCTGGCTCGGCTGATGGGCCGTGAATAATCGTGGAGACGTGGACGAAGCGCACCGAATATCAGAGGCGTCGAGCATTGTAATCCCCACGTCAGCCGTCGGTTATACGTCCACTTGGGGGGGAGGGGGGGGGGCTAATCATAACTGCGGGCTGACCACCCAAGGGCACTTGTGTGCGTCGGAATTCACCCTGGACTAGTCATGCCGCGAGACGTTTCACGAGACATCACGAGACAAGACTTTGGAGGAAGTGTCTCGGTCTCAGTGGACACGGAAACTTTTTGGTCTCGTCTCAGTCTTGAAATGCGCAGTGTCAACTCCTCTTGTGATGACTACGAGTCAATTTATCTCATCTTGATTTCCAGTTTTTCGCGGTTTTTATATGTAGAAAACCGAGACGAGACAAACCGAGACAAACACCGAGATTTTACATAAAAACACGAAAGACTTGAGATCGAGATGAAATTAATTGACTCGGAGTCATCACGAGAGGAGTCGATACAGCGTATTTGGAGAGTAAAACGAGAGCAAAGATTTTCATGTTCATTGAGACCGAGATCAGCTCTCCAAAGTTTTGTCTCGTAAAGTGTCTCGCGGGCCGATTACACGGGGTGAGCCGTGACGCGCGCATCGTAAAGATCGGAGGATAAGTGGAGGACGTGGGAAAAGAATCAATAAAAATTGCAGGTGAATCCCAGAGCATTCGCGGTATTTGCATGTTTTATAGTCTCGTACGCCCCGGCTGTAAAGAGGAGTCTATGGGCGGATTTCGTTTTGTATCGCAGCGAGAGGGGTCTGACGTGGATTCATACCCCGTCGCTTCTTCGTGAAAAAATGATGATCGTTACCCTCGTCTGTAACCGGCAATTACCTTTGATGCGGTAAGATTTAGGGGCAAGGATCGGGGAACGGAGATCTACCGAAAATTCTCGCTTGCAGATTCACTCATTTCTTCGTCAAGTGCATAAATCGATTTTTATTGAGCTGAGGGTAAATAAGATTTAGAGAGCCAATCCAACTTTTTTATTGTGTCGACTTCAAACTGGGCTGAGTGTCAGTATAGTTGGACTTTTTTGTTTATTAGTGATGCCGCGAGACGCGACAGTCATTCGAGGCAGTGACAGAAATGAGACAAGATGAGAAGAGACGAGACGAGATGAGACGAGACGAGACGAGACAAAAGACAATGACAGAAACGAGACAAGGCGAGACGGGACGAGACAAGACAAGACGAGACAAGAAATTGCTCTTATATTTCGATACGAGACGAGACGAGACGAGGCGAGACAAGAGAGAATGGCAGAAACGAGACGGGACCGGACGAGACGAGACGAGACGAGGCGAGACAAGAGACAATGGCAGAAACGAGACGGGACCGGACGAGACGAGACGAGACGAGGCGAGACAAGAGACAATGGCAGAAACGAGACGGGACCGGACGAGACGAGACGAGACAAGGAATTGTTCTTGTATTTCGATACGAGACGAGACGAGACAATGATGTCCTGACAACGAGACGAGACAAGACGCGACAAGACGAGCCACGACGAGACCAAGCCAGACAAGAACTTGCTCTCGGCTTTCGATGCGAGACGAGACGAGACAATGGTTTCCTAACAACGAGACGAGACGAGACGATGCAGTTTCTCGTCTAGTCTCATCTCGCGGCATCCCTGTTGTTTGTCCCATTCCATCTTCGATGAACGAAATTGACATGAAACGAAAAATCAAAACTTCTGTCGCATAATAAAATAAAACTGACGAACGAACGAATCAAAACAGATAGCAATCTGTTGCTGTGACAATCAGAGTGAGAAATTGATAATAATCCACAATAGTATACTTGTTAATATCAAACCGCACGGTTGAGTTATTAGGAACTATAAATCGCATGCATCGATAATCTACATTGATCAGTTACCCGATAATTATTGACATGATAAAGGTGAAAGTAGTATCTCCTGTTTTTTAATCCTAAATTTATTGTACAATAACAATCTGCCGTAGCTCGGGGGGGAATCGCAGCGATATTCAATCGTGATTGGAGGAGAGAGATATTGAGATTGCAAGGGCTTACACGCGTCTGGGAACCGTTGAAAAATGGAAATGGGATGGTAAAGACGTAAAGGGATTATCTTTTGGTTTCTCTCAATCCAAATGCGAAGTGAGCCGCAAGAAGGGGAGAGTGCGCATACGATAGCTACGAGAAAACAGAACGCCGGGATATAGGAAAACCGACGGTATTCAGGTTGCATATATATCGTTAACGGTGAGATATACGATAGAGAAGTTTTGCCTCTCACCTGCGAATACACAACGCACGTGGGAAATATTATATGCCTTTTGCATTGAGTAAGGAGATACAAGGCTGGGGTTGAGACACTAACGAATATATTTCAATCCATTTGCAATTAGATAGATGAGGAGTTATCGAAAATTCTCGAGTCCGCACACTGAGACAAATTTCAATGGTAATTTTAACTGCAAGGGAATTGTCAAAGACATTATATTTACAGTAACAATAAACTTTGTAGATTAAACTAGGATTCATCGTTCGATTTACTACGTCAAATAGTGTCATCAACATTATAATGTAATTTTCACTTTAATGTAATAGTTGAATTGACAATGTTTATTGTTACTGTAACTATTATTTTTTTGACAAGTGTGCAGAGGAAAGACGGGAAATAGTCTTTTTATTCGCTTAATTACATTTTTTTAATTACAAACAACCCCGTGACCAATAAAAATACGATATAAATTGCCAGCGGATAAATTAAATTCTGACAGAGACGAACGAACGTGGAATAAGGCTACTGGGATATATCCAGCGAGGGTTAAGCTGTAAACTCGAGGGGGCGGGGGGGAAATATTCTGTTCAACGTGTATATAAATATATACCTCAGGCAGCGATTACAATTTTTTTTTGTTATTTTTACCCGAGCGCCCAGGGGCTCTTTTGAATACCCCGCCGACCACTGGCACTGGTACTTCATCACCCGATAATGCCTCCAAAATGAATAAGGACCTCGAGAAAACCAAAGCACGTGGAATAATCGTGGGACGCTGAATTTTTCTCTTATCCGGTGAAATCTTGCGATTGTTGAGCAAACACGTGTTACCGTAAAATTAATTTGTGAAGCTTTTTCTGATGTCTCCATTCAACCCTCGCCGAGTCATTAAGCCCTCGAGGGATCAGTGTAACACGTGAGTTCTCGACCCTGACACTGCGGCTGGGCTCGATCGAGTCACCTGATTAAAACCCCTCTGCACTTTATCGCCCGTCACGACACAACGGCTACAACCGCGTTATTCTTCTTCCCTTAATTCTCTCGCTAGACCGGAATTTTCCGGGGAATTCACGGGGGAACTTTCACCGTTCTGCGGTGCGTGAAATTAATCGGCACTCGTGGCCACATTAAGGTGTTTCGTGGGGAGATCGCCGGGGGCGACGCGGACGGGGAGTCTCACTGTTCGCGAGCCCTGATTCAATCGCTGAGCACGAAATTTTCCAATTTTCAAGTGACTATTTAAGTGGGCGTTTGAACATTTTTTGAATATTGATTTTATTTGTCAGATTGATTGGTTTTTTTCTCATCACCTGCGGGTGTCAAATAATTTTTATTGGATGTTGTTCTAATTCAGTAGTGAAGCGGTAAACCGAGTTAAGTCGATTTTGACTCAGAGCCAGTTTTTGCTGAATATCTCGGAATCTAAGAGAGATAGCTAAATTTTTCTCATGACTTTTTTTATAACGCTTTATTAGCTCTACAAAAAAGGTCATGACAAAAATCTTTCTATCTCTCTTAGATTCCGAGATATTCGTCAAAAACTAGCCAATAGTAAAAAACGACTTAACCCGGTTTACCGCTTCGCTACTGAATTATTGAAATTATATTGAAATGCTTCTCGAGTTGGTAAAGCTGTCGAGTGTTTTCTCTCTCTCAGTTCCATGGTCCAACCCATAGCTTTCCCATGAGGATCACTGACATTCGAAACACGCGCATGCGCGTGAGGGCGTAATTGCCCCGAAACTCATAATTTTCCGAGTCATTTGGTCAAATAACTTTCTTATGAAATCGGAAAAAAATCGGAAACTTATACGTGTTCTCAAGAAAAATTTGATTTATCAGCCACTAGTTTTCCCTCAATAGTTCATTATTTTTTTGGCTCATGGAAATTTCCCTAATTGAGAGTGCGGTAACCTCGGAGGTTATAGCTGGAGGGCTCACAAAAACATCCAAATTTCATTATTTTTTTTCTTGAAACTGAGAGCTCAAGAAAATGTGCAAAAATTCTCAATGACGCAACACACTTAGAAATTTCTCCCCTGAATTTACCAATTTTTTTTCATTATTTTGACTTTTCAACCGAAACACCTTAATTGCACGAAAAGGATTTTCACGGCCAGGAGAATGAGAAAATTTTAATGGAGTCGTCATGTCCGAGTGCCACTTCCTCATTTCAAGGTCCGCATCTTCATGTTTCCGTGACAGTAACGAGCGAAATAATCGAGGCTTGGTGAGTAAAAAAAAAATCCCATTAATATAATTTCTAATTTCTCCGTCGACGCCGCGAGGACGTGCCATTGGATATGAAGATGCGCATTCCGAATAAAGGAGAGGGATAAAAATCCGCAGAGACGAGTTCGCGGAAAATTGTTGACGGGTATAGATGCGAAACGATAGCGAGAGAGCCTCGAGAGGGCTCGTTTCACTTTCAAGGATGCGTCAGCCGAGGCGCGCATAAATTGTATCTCCAGTAGATCTCAAACGTCTCCATACAACTCAGGATAATAGTCGAGAGTACGTGTTTTTTTTCGCAATTTTTTTCTTACTCTCCCCCCGACACTGAGTCCAACTCTAGCAGAAATTCGCAAAGACTCATCAGCGCCGGCTCATCCTCTTTGATTAAAAAATTATCGTGTGAAGTAGATGAACCGGGGACTCGAGAGGGAAAAACCCGTTGCGCATGAAAAATAGAAATTCCTATGAAGCCTTCGAGATTCTCTACAATTTTTTTTTTTTCATATGAAATTGCTAATAACCGGCTATTAACGATTTTTCCGCCGCATGAAAAATAGACCAAGTCGGAGGATGCAGGTGCGTTTGCGGGGTGTTGCAAAAAGGGCAAGTAGATGAGAAAAAAAACGGGAGGGGGGGAGAGTACGTACACTGAGCCGACGATTTTATCGAGAAGAAACCTGTTGGAAGAAGTGTTATTGCGGGGTGCCGTGTATCTCGCGCGTACGATCGCTAATAAATTCCATGGGAGTGCGAGAGGGCCCTAGGCCCTCTCGCATTTCAGTCTTCATGAGACGTTGCGCGCGCCCCAAACGATTCTATGATTATCGTCTCCTCATCCAAACGCTCGCATTCGTTCCCCATTTTTTCAAAAAATTCGCGCTATCCGGGAATGAAGATGTTCGGTTTCGAGACTATCGGGTGATGTTATTCATTAAATTTTTTTACTTTGTGTGAATTAATTATTCTCCTCATTAGTGATCGTGTAATTTTATTAAATTGAAGCCAATTTATTCATCGACAATTTCAGGTCTCTTCGTCAAGCCGTTTACGTTCATTCCCAATTTTTCTAACAATTCGCGCTATCCAGAAATGAAGATGTTCGTTTATTCATTAGATTTTTTTCCGCATGAATTAATTGTTCTCATCATTAATTGAACGATCGTATCAGTTTATTCAATTTAATCAGCTTTATTCATCGACAATTTCAGTTCTCTTGGTCAAACCGTTTACGTTCATTCCTAGTTTTTCTAACAATTCGCGTCATCCAGGAATGAAGATCATGCGACTATTGAATTATTTTATTCATTAGACTCCGCTCCACTCGCCAACCCCCATATGACCCCCATGATCCTCATGCTGATCCTCGAGACCCTTATGATCCTCATTCTGAACCTCATTATACCCCTTCTGAACCTTAATCTGACCCTTATGACCCTTATTCTAACCCTTGCGAGCCTTAATTTAACCCTCGTGACCCCTATTCAGACCCTTGTGGTCCTTATTCTGAACCTCATGACCATTATGACCATTATTTTTATTGTGACCCTTATTCAGACCCTTGTGAGCCGTATTTTGATCCTCGTGGCCCTTATTCTGAACCGCATGACCTCGATTCTAAGCCTCATGACCCTTATGACCATTATTTTTATTGTGACCCTTATTCAGACCCTTGTGAGCCGTATTTTGATCCTCGTGGCCCTTATTCTGAACCGCATGACCTCGATTCTAAGCCTCATGACCCTTATGACCATTATTTTTATTGTGCCCCTTATTCAGACCCTCGTGCCCCTTATTCTGATCCTCGTGGCCTGGATTATGAACCTCATGACCTTGATTCTGACCTCGTAACCCTTATTCAGACCCTTGCGAGCCGTATTTTGATCGTCGTGGCCCTTATTCTGAACCTCATGACCTCGATTCTAAGCCTCATGACCCTTATGACCATTATTTTTATTGTGCCCCTTATCCAGACCCTCGTGACCCTTATTCTGATCCTCGTGGCCTGGATTATGAACCTCATGACCTTGATTCTGACCTCGTGACCCTTATGATCATCATTTTGACCCTCGTGCCCCTTATTCTGATCCTCGTGGCCTGGATTATGAACCTCATGACCTTGATTCTGACCTCGTGACCCTTATGATCATCATTTTGACCCTCGTGACCCTTATTCTGATCCTCGTGGCCTGGATTATGAACCTCATGACCTTTATTCTGACCTCGTGACCCTTATGACCATTATTTTGACCCTCGTGATCCTTATTCTGACCCTTGTGACCTTTAATTGTAAATTTTTAATTTCAAGTACCAAATTTTTATCACCAAAAGTCGATTTGGATTTTTATAATACAGAGATTTGTTTTTATTTCGCATGAATTAATTATTCCCCTCATCAATTCGGCGATCGTATAATTTTATTCACTCGAATCAACTTTATTCATCGACAATGTTGGCCATTGGACGTTGATTGATCAGGCCTTTAGCCACGATTATCCTGTCATTTATTTGTTTCGTTTCACCTCCACTCGACTCGAGAGAAACAGGAAGCTTACGAAAAATAAGAGTCACGATTGGAGGTGTGGGCTCTTGCCAAACTTTTCGATCAAAGTCGTCGAAAGGGGATGTGCCCGCAATTAAGAGAGGTGCAGGAAAAAAATTCACGAGATGGAATAAAGACAAGGTGGAGCTTCGTGGAAGTGAGACTCGCCAGAGTGCTTTGCATAATATCACGATGGACGGACATTAATTATATTGTTGATATACGAGGTGAGTACTTCGCCCTTGGACGTTTCCATAATTTCCTCAAAATTTAGAGAGCAATCTTCACCGGGTCGTTAGCCAGCTCAAGTTAATTACGAATGTAAACAAAACGAAATGGACTTTTTGTGATGCCGTAGACTTGCGCAATGTCGGATGTTTAATCAACTTATCTGTGATTTGTTCCTCTCTCGAGGCTGAAGACAAACAACTACTTGAGCTAACTACATTGCGCAAGTGATGAATTTCAAAAATTATGAGCGATTGAATGACAAATTGGAGGGGTTTTGCCTTGAACTATAATGGGCACAAATATTTTCCCTGATTAACAGTGCATTTGGACAATTATTATTATTGTTTATAAATTATTCATGTTACAATTAATTTTCTACCATAAAAGGATTTGTTCGAAATCGTAACAAATTTCTTCAGATTCAGAATTTTACCGGAAATCGATTTCACGTCTGAAAAAAATTTTTTTGAATGTTCCAACAATTTCAATTATTTATTTATATTATACAAATTATTATTGGACAAATTAGAGGATTAAAAATATTTCAGCATTAAATTTCCCTTCGTCAATTAATTGCACTCCCGATTATTCATGCTCTCAATTCATCCAAAATGAGACAATAATTCCCGAAATATTTTCCCTCCCATTGATCGAAGTATATTGACAATTCCTCACATCAGCTGTCAACAGAAATAACCATCAGACGCCATTTCTACAAATTGTCAGTCCCAGCAACTTGTCAGGCTAGGCTAATTGGTGGAGGGAGTGTATACCTCCGGTACATTCATATGAGATACGACGCATTTACCGGGGGGATAATGAAGGACTTTTCACGAGGAAAATGCTGGAGGTGCCGACCCAGCGAGCCAGTGTGGGCAGTCACAGTCACCCAGGGGAGACTCCTCGATGTACCGAGTGTGAAGGAAAAAAAAACGAGTAAAAGCCATTCATAAAACAAAATGGAGGGGAAATAAGGAGTGAGGAACGTGCTGGGATGATTTGTTGCAGGCATCCTCAGTGTGGGTAAGACCGATCGTTTCTGCCTTTTCGATGGGAAAAAAATTAGTGGAGAATACTTTACTCAGGCGACGAATAAATCTTAGCGGTAAATCAAAATGATAAAAATCATTTTTTAAGTGATTTTTCTCGTTGGAAAATATTCGAGGAATTAAACGTGGGTTTTTGGAGGAGATTAATGAGTGTTTGGTACTTCTAGGGGAGTAACAGGTGTGTTGCCGGGAAATGTTAAGTCGGGTAACTTTATTGGATCTATTTGCGAGGAAAATTGTGGACGTTTTGGAATTTTCGAGGAATTTAGTAATTGATAATTCAAAATTTCGGGTGAAAATCAGTAAAAAGTGAATTTCACTCTAATTGTTCCATGAAAATTTGTAGAAACCAGAAAGATTTAGGGAAAATATATTCTTGTTATGACCCCCATGATCCTTATTCTGACCCTTGTTACCCTTATTTGGACCCTCAATTTGACCCTTAATCTTGTGACCTTTAATATGACCCATATGAACATTTATCTGACCTTTATGCCCCTTATTCCACCCTTATGACTCTTCATCTGACCCTTATGACCCTCATTTGGACCCTTATTCTACCCTTAAGACCCATGTTCTACCCTTATGACCCTTATTCTACCCTTATGACCCTTGATCTGAGCCTCGTGACCCTTATTCTTACCCTCATGATCCTTATTCTGACCCACATGACGTTTATTCGGACCCTCACGGCCCTTTTTGGCCCGTGTGACCCATATTCTGACCCTCACGACCCTTATTCAGACCCTCATGCTCCTTTTTGGGCCCTCATGACCCTCATTCGAACCCTCATGACCTTTTTCGGCCCTCATGACCCTTAATCTAACTCTCGTGATCCTTATTTTAACCCTCATGACCCTTATTTTGACCCTTGTCGCTCTTAATTTTGGAGTCTTAATTTCGAGTATCAAATTTCCATTACCAGAAGTCGATTTGAATTTTTATAATACCAAGAGAAATTAATTAATCAAGAATTCAAGTAAGGTGAGGAATTTCTATTTTCCTGTTCTTCAAAAATTAAAGATTCCATAATTCCTTCAATTCCTTAATTTCCAAAGTCTCGGCTGAAATTTCCAGTATTCTTTTTCAAAATTTTCATAACCTTACAGTTCCCCTGAAATTTCACAAAATTTTGTCCCTGAAAATTCAAAATACTTCCCTCGGTCGACGAATAAATCTCGTCAATAAATAAAAACGATAAAAATCATTTTCAGGTGATTTTTCTGGGTGAAAAATATTCCGTGGATTAAACGTGGAATTTTCAAAGTGATTAATAGGTGTCTGATACTTGTCTAGACTCGGAATGATTGCCCTGAAAAATACCATTGGCATCGATAATTAGAGGATGAATTACCGTTGGAGAACTCGTCGAGTGGATGTTAAAAATGAATTTCGCTATGGTCTCAGCATCCTCTCTACCTCCACATATTTACTGTTACTTGGCCTGGCTCTCGTGTTTTTCTAGTCCCCTGTGAATGCAATATGCACACAGAGACAAGAGTGCGGCTTCTTGCTCCACCTCTTATACCTCCACTATCATTTGCAATCCACCCATAGAGCCAGCACTAAAACCCAACACTTTTGTTTGTCTATTGCCAACATATGTGGGTGTCCGGGCTTTCACCGGCTCCATTAACACGTGTGTGTATACACTGTGTGAAATATAATCTCGTACGTATGTACGTGGAGTCACATGTGTAATTACACGCAAGTTGGAGGGAGTGTAATAGTTTGGTTGAGGCGTTTTATGAAAATTCGTGATGGAATTTTAGACAATCGGTTGAATAAGCCAATTTAACCTTTCATTACGTATATTTGACTTCCGTGTTATGGATTGGGAAATGTTAGGTCGGATAATCACTTCATTGCATCTACTTGCGGGAAATATTGTGAAACAGTCGATTTATACTCAGGAGATCATCAAATATTTCTCCCATCGTATTTTACAATGTTGAGAATTTTTGGGTGAAATTTTCGATGCACTTGCTGGAAACTTTTATTATGTTATTGTTTCAGGGAAATTTTTGGGAAGTTTTTAATTGATCATTTACAATTTCAGGCGAAAATCGGTGGAAACTGTGAATTTGAGATCAATTATTGCGTAAAATTTTTTTTTTCTTTTATTTAAATTCCATAAAAAGTGAGAGAAATTTGGAAAATTCAGGGGAATATTGATATTTTTACTAGGGGGTTATGCCCCTGCTCGCTCCGCTCACCAGCTCGTACATGACACCCGTGACCCTTATTCTGGCCCTTGCGACCCTTAATCTGACCCTCGTGACCCTCATTCTGATCCTCATTTTATCCCTCGTGACCCTTAATTAATATCGAGTATCAAATTTTCATCATCACAAGTCGACTTGGATTTTTATAATGCAGAGAGATATATAGAGACCCTTATTTCGACCCCTGTGACCTTAGTTTGACCCCCATGACCCTTATTTGGGTCCTTAACTTGATCTTTGTGATATTTAATCTGACTCTTGCGACCCTTAAACTTATGAGCCTTGTGACCCATAATCTGACCCCTACGACCCTTATTTTAACCTACCCGACCCTCATTTCGACCCTTGTGACCTTAGTTTGACCCCCATGACCCTTATTTGGGTCCTTAATCTGATCTTTGTGATCTTTAATCTGACTCTTGCGACCCTTAAACTTATGAGCCTTGTGACCCTTAATCTGACCCCTAAGACCCTCATTTTAACCTATCCGACCCTTATTTCGCCCCTTGTGACCTTAGTTTGACCCCCATGACCCTTACTTGTAGCCTCAATCTTATATTTGTGATCTTTAATCTGGCCCTTAAACTTACGAGCCTTGTGACCCTTAATGTGACCCCTACGAGCCTTATCTTAACCTACCCGACCCTTATTTTGACCCCCATAACCCTTATTTGGAGCCTTAATCTTATATTTATGATCTTTAATCTGACCCTTGTAACCCTCATTTTGGCCCTTTTTTTGGCCCTTGTAACCCTTAATTTTTATGTCTTAATCCTCAGTACCAAATTGTCATCACCAGAAGACAATATGTATTTTTTATTATGTAGCACGGGTAATTTTCCCGTTCATAAATAAAATTTTCCCAGTAATTCCCGTAAATTTCATCAGAATTCCCCGAAATTTAACCTTAACAGCACTAGAATTTTTCCTAGCCGATGAATTGCCATATTTTCCGGTACTAGTACTAGAATTTTTCCAAAGAATTTCTCTCTGCGTGTCGTTCCGTGTACAACTGAAACCTATTGATCCAGCCGATCAGTAAAACATACTCCAACGAGCCTCGCCGCAACAAGCGCGTTGTCGACCATTCGACGATTATAAACAACACGCGAGGTGAATCCCCCTCCCTGCCCATACACTTTACAATAATAACTGTAAAAAAATAGGGGCAAGATGGGGTTGAAGGCACGGGGTAAGAAGTTGTCGGGCAACAGTGGTGTACGTAGCTTATTCCCAGCATGCAAATGGATCCTTCAACTCGGTGGTTCCCCCCCGGCGCATCCGGTGGGACGATGCACTCGCGTGAGCACACGCTAGGATACCGCCTCGTTTCACAGGCTCATCCCTACGCCATTTACTAAAGGGACCATTTACCTGGAGCCAGCCGATCTACGAGTACCAAGGGGCTATCGACTTTTCCAGTGGAACGTGACTCGCTATTGCGAGAATTACACTTTTAGAAAATGACTCCTAAAATTTCAAGTGAAAAATGTTGAAATTTTTAACAATCACTCATTCACAGGAAACTTTCATGGATCTTCTTATTGAAAAATCAATTGAATTCTGGAATATTCAATGGAATTGCAATTTTTTTCAATTTTGTGGCCCTTAAGACTCCGAAATTGAGGGTCACAAAGGTTATGAGGGTTAGAGTAAGGGTTCGGAAGGTCAGAATAAGGGTCACGAAGGTTAAAGAAAGGGTCGTGAGGGCCAGAATAAGGGCCGCAAGGGTCAGTATAAGGGTCAAGGGGCTCAGATGAAGGAGCAGAATAAGGGTCCAAATAAGGGTCATATAAGGGTTCTGGAGGTCGGAATGAGGGTCACAAGGGTTATGAGGGTTAGAGTAAGGGTTCGGAAGGTCAGAATAAGGGTCACGAAGGTTAAAGAAAGGGTCGTGAGGGCCAGAATAAGGGCCGCAAGGGTCAGTATAAGGGTCAAGGGGCTCAGATGAAGGAGCAGAATAAGGGTCCAAATAAGGGTCATATAAGGGTTCTGGAGGTCGGAATGAGGGTCACAAGGGTTATGAGGGTTAGAGTAAGGGTTCGGAAGGTCAGAATAAGGGTCACGAAGGTTAAAGAAAGGGTCGTGAGGGCCAGAATAAGGGCCGCAAGGGTCAGTATAAGGGTCAAGGGGCTCAGATGAAGGATCAGAATAAGGGTCCAAATAAGGGTCATATAAGGGTTCTGGAGGTCGGAATGAGGGCCACGAAGGTTAAAGAAAGGGTCATTAGGGTAAAAATAATTGTCACAAGGGTCACTATAAGGGTCATGACGCTCAGGTTAAGGATCAGAATAAGGATCCAAAGGGTCAGAAGGGTCACAAGGGTCAGTGTAAGAGTCCAAATAAGGCACATGTGAAAACAAAAATCAAGGGTCACCAGCATCAAAATAAGGGCCACAAGGATTATAATGGGGGTCAGATTAAGTGTCCAAATGAGGGTCACGGTGGTCATATTACGGGTTATGGAGGTCGGAATAAGGGCCACGAAGGTTAAAGAACGGGTCATGAGGGTCAAAATATGGGCCGCAAGGGTCACGAGCCTAAGGTTAAGGATCAGAATAAGGGTCCAAACAAGGGTCACAAGGGTCCTATTAATGGTTATTCGGGGTTAGATTAAGGGCCGCAATATTAAGGATTATAATGAGGGTCACATTAAGGGTCCAAATAAGGGTCACGGGGTCAAAATATTCACAATTTCCATTATTTTTTCATGAAAATTTTGGCGAAATTCCTTGAAATTTCAGTACAACCATGTGATAAAAATGTTCAACAGCCCCAGTACGAGAACAAACAATCCTTCAGAGAATCCTTGAAAATCACACATCCTCATTCATTAATTCACATGTTAATAACAAGCACTGGAGTGTACATTGGGGAGTGAGAAATGGCACTCGCGAGGCAGTCGAAGGTCATCTGCCAGGCACTCTGGAGAACGACACCTGTGCCTCTATGGGGTCGGTGACTCGTTGGCGCACTCGGCCATCTCGGAAAAGCCCTCCCTCCAGTGTCCAGCTGCGCGTTACGTTGTAACAGCGCTGGAATAAACGCCAGGGGGAGGCCGACTAATGGCGCAAGAATTATCATACGAGACTCCTCTCGCAAATAGAACGAGAGAGAGAGGACGAGTTGGATTATATAGAAGGCTATCCCGATATGCTTGAACGACTTTAACGTCCGTTCAAAACATCCTGCGGTGAACGTTGACGTTCATCTGACTCTTTTCTCCCCCTTGATTGGCAAGAGTTATTGATGGCTTGCGGAATAGTTTTAACGTCCTCTCAGCCCTCACATGCCACTTTTTCGTCACTTTCGCCGCTCAATTCATCGAGAAATTGGCGGGATTTGAAATGAAAAATAAATGGAAATTCACCGCAAAGTAAATCAACATTTTTGTTGAAAAAATATTTTTATTCTTAATTGATAGTAATGGTGATTACGGTTAATTATTTATTAATGACTCGAAGGTAATGCGAGTCTCGGTGTTTCCTTATTACAAAGAATGACGGTAATAATTCGCTTGGGATGATGTACCAACGTCTAATTGCACCAACGAGATTCTACCTGCAGCTGTGGTGAGTTACATTTACGAGCATGTGGGTGTTCGGGAAAATATCTCCCGGGATATTTTCGCGGAGTCACTGGTTATTACGGGTAGAATGGGGATGGGTGCACGGTTGGGAATGTTTGGTTAATGTGCACTTTTTGAACATTTTTATCGCATTATGGTTCCACTGGAATTTCGAGGAATTGTAGATCTCAATTTTGACTATTGGCCAGTTTTTAATGAATATCTCGAAATCTAAGGGTGATAGCAAGATTTTGGTCAGGAGCTTTTTTGTAGAGCGAATTAAGGACTGTAAAAAAGGTTATTACAAAAATTTTGCTATCTGCCTTGGGTTTCGAGATATTCATTGAAAACTGCTGGAAAGTGTAAAGTTCAATTCTATTATTCAAAACTTCGGAAAATATATTCTTGAATTTTGATTAATTACCCGATTCATCGTAATTTGGTGTTGATTATTCATGTTTGAGCCAAATATTTCGTTGCTGTCGAGAGCAGAACAATTATTCATGTTCGAGACTTTCAAATCCGACCCAAACAAATTATTTTTTGGCAATTTTCAACTAGCGATTTTGTCGGCCCAAACAAGACTTGTTTGACAATGTGTTTGTTGTTCTCTCAGTGTATGATGTCCACAACACCGAGTATCAACATCGCGAGAGCGAATTTTAGCCACTCGAGAAATGTGCAACGTGGGTACATTAAAGCTGGCACTTGGGGAGTTTAGAAAACGGTAAAAGCGCAATCATCGTTTGGCATGCACACACAGGATGCATCTGGAAGCTTGTCCCGGGGGATTTAAGACCTCCGGCTAACACAGACGATTTTTATTATTTTCTTATAACATCTTCCTAGTGTGTAGCTGGGTTTATAGTGTGCCGCCTGCATGGGAACCGTTCGGTGAAAGGAATCGCGCGGCCCTCTGTGTACACTGTGAGTGCTGGGGTTTGATGAAAAAATGCTCGAGAGGATGCGAGAGCTTCCTTCAATATTTTTTTTACAGTGGGAGAAATTCGTGATGCGAGAGAAATGAGACGAGACGAGACAAGACGAGACAAGACGAGACAAGACGAGACAAGACGAAATGAGACGAGACGAGACGAGACAAGACAAGGCGAAACGAGACAAGACGAGACAAGACAAAATGAGACGAGACAAGATGAGATAAGACGAAATGAGACGAGACAAGATAAGGCGAAACGAGACAAGATGAGACAAGACAAAATGAGACGAGACAAGACGAAATGAGACGAGACAAGACAAGACAAAACGAGACAAGACGAGACAAGATGAGATAAGACGAAATGAGACGAGACAAGACAAGGCGAAACGAGACAAGACGAAATGAGACGAGACGAGACAAGACGAGACGAGAGAATAGTTTCCTAACAATGAGACGAGACGAGAAACAGCATCTAGATTTCTATCAATTCCTATAAAATAATTAAAGGTAAGCTTCAATAACTCTATCAAATTTTTTTCTTAAATTAGAATTTTTTAAAATTTCTCTCCATGCACACTTGAGAATTGCAAATTCCGAGTCTTTAAATTTCGATAATTTCTCCCCGCGGTACATAAACAATGTGCAAAAGACTGCCCGCAGGGAGGTTGCGCGTGCGCTGAGGAGACGACACGTAAAATAAAAACGAGCCCCGAATGCGCACGAGTCTGTTTACCATGTACACGAAAAAAAGGGCAAATGAAATTGAAGGTGGGAGTGAGCCCATGCTCATCTCTCTCATTATCGTAAAGCTGAGGAACGGTGAGGCTGCCTCGCGAGAACGACACCGAAATTACACAGTATCATTTTTTTCGTGCCCTTAAATTTGGCCAAATGAGCCGATGTAACTGCGATTAAATTCCACCTGAATTGAATATTTTTTCGTTGCCATCGGTAGTTAATTTTTTTTTTCTTCATTAACTCGAGGGGTATTTATCATTGTTCTGTATGAAAAGTGGTGAGTGCAAAATGTACGAGGACCTTACCTCCTCAGCGTGTGGATAAAATGAGACAAGAGAAAAATGAGATACTCCGAGCAATCGCGGGGTCTTTTCGCTTGGCAAATGAATCAACTGGCTTCCACCCGATGCAGTACTCCAAGTACGCCCTCCACCCTCATCACTCACGGCCCTGTATTAACACACAAATATCCATTTTCCCCCGTTCTACCCCTCGCCTCATTAACATTCAAACGTCTCCATGGGATAATTCACTCTTTTTTTCACTTTCGCTGGGGCCGCGCGATTTTTTTCGCCTTTTTGGGTTGCCGGAAACGACGGTACATCTTGATTTCCATGAAATTTGGAATTTCATGGAATTTCATAAAATTCATAATTTCATGGAATAAAATAAAAATATTAATTTATATTATAAATTCATAAAAATATCAATTTATATTATAAATTTTATGAAATTCCATGAAATTCCAAATTTCATGGAATTTAGAATTTAGAATTTTATGGAATTTGGAAGTTCATGGAATTCCAAATTGCATGAACCAAACAAAACAAATTCCAATGAATCCATCCAACGGAATGAATTCCATGATTTTTTTTCGTTTTCCTGAAATTTAGAATTTCAAGGAATTTCATAAAATTTAAAATTTCATGGAATTTGGAAGTTCATAGAATTTACATGGAATTCCAAATTTCACTGGAAACTCCATGAAAGTCCAAATTCCATAAAATTCTAAATTTTATTAAATTCCAAATTTCATGGTAGATTCAGGAAAATTGGGCTTTCATGTTAAACAACCATTCATGTTTCAACGAAAGCTTGAATTTCCAAACTCATTGTGAAAATGGAATATCACGTACAATTCGATGTTCAATAGATTGAAAATTCAAAAAAGTTGTTGCCTGAATTTAAAAAAATTTCAGGCTTTTTCACTTGAAATTTCAAGAGTAGTTTTGTACCAGTGCACGAGCATTTTTACCATAATCCCCCTCTTATCAATCATCCACTCCATTGTGAATTGATCGACATCAGGATGGTTTGACTCAGTTGAACGAAGACTCCAAATTGAGGGGATCACCTGACACACAACCCCCCTCACCTCGGTGGATCAACGACGGAGAGACGAAAGTGAAAAGTTCGTTAACCTCCTCAGGACAGTAATTTGTCCACATGAAAAAGAATTCCAGACACCTCACCTGAGGTTCACGAGACACAACGCGAGATACAAAGGAATAAATGATGATTATCCAACGCGTGAGGTGATTCAACCCGAATAATACCAATTGTCGCAATTTTTTGCACGAATATCGTCCCCCCGTTGGGTTAATCTCTCTCTGCATGTCAAGAGTAACTGTATAAATGTATCTGTGGACACTGAAAGGGGGAAACATCGTGGAATGATTTCGTAATTCCCCCGAGACATGTCCGGATTTGGTGCACGAGATGTCTCGAGCAATTTACATTACGTTTCGGTGTTTTTCCCCTGAGAAAGCCGACGATCTCTTACTTTTTGTGTCTCACGTTGGCATAAATCAAGGTGTACCATCGTTTTCGGCAACGCAAAAAGGGCGAAAAAAATCGCGCGGCTGCAGCGAAAGTGAAAAAAGAGTGAGTCATCCCTGCGAGGGGTAGAACGGGGGAAAATGGATATTTGGGTGGAAATACAGGGTCGTGAGTGACATTTGGAATTTCATGGAATTTCAAATTTCACTGGAAATTCCATGGACTTACAAATTTCACTGGAAATTCCATGGACTTACAAATTACATGAAATCCAACATTTTATGAAATTCCATGAACTTCCATGAAATTCTAAATTTCATGGAATGTGGCAATTCATGGAATTTCCAGTGAAATTTGAAATTCCATTCCAATTTCATAAAGTTTAGAATTCCATGGAATTTAGAAGTTCATGGATTTTCCAGTGAAATTTGTAATTCCATGGAATTTTCATTAATAAATAGAATTTCATGGAATTTCAAATTTCAATAGAAATTCCATGGACTCTCAAATTCCATGAAATTCAACGTTTTATGAAATTCCAAATTTCATGGAATTTGAAATTTTACTGGAAATTCCATGAACTTCCACATTCCATGAAATTCTAAAGATCATGGAATTTCCAGTGAAATTATAATTTCATGGAATTTCATAGAATTTAAAAGTTCATGTAATTTCCAGGAAAAATTGAAATTCCACGAAATTTGGAATTTCATGGAATTTCATCAAATTTAGAATTTCATAGAATTTGGAAGTTCATGGAATTTCCAGTAAAATTTGTAATTCCATGAAATTTCCACTAAAAAATAGAATTTCATAGAATGTCAAATTTCACTGGAAATTCCATGAAATTCCAAATTTCCTTGGAAATTCAATGAAATTCAAACAGCAGAATTTTCAGTGAATTAAAAAAAATTGAACTTGTACCACCGATTAAATTCTTTGAATTCCCGAAAAAATCCACCAAAAAATTACAACCCTGCAGTGGCCCCTCCATGCACCCGCCAAACTACCAAAACGCCGAAAACCATAAATCTCGGCAAAAAACTCCGCGAAATAAGTGATACAGAGGGTGGGAAAGGCATCGTCTAGTTTTCCGGAATGGCCTGGGAAAATCCGGCGTTGAACATTCGAATTAAATGCAGGAAATCAAATAAGGAAACGGGCGAGAAGCATTTGCACCCTGACGTAATAGTTTTCTAACACGGGGCCTCGTGTAACCGCATCAGAGTCATCGCCGTGAGGAAAGAGCGTGTAAAGTTTATTCACAGGAGACACCGTGCGGCCTGTCGAATCCCCGTGTTCGCCGTTGACAAATGGAGAGAGAAAAAATAAATATTAGATTTGAAGGAAAAAAAAAACAATGAGATCTAATCGCGCGGCTGAAAAAATCCATCAACATCCTCTTTGAGAACGTATCATCGAGGACGTAACACGTCTCCAATTGGTTTTTTTATTTATTCGAGGCTATTCGCCATGACCGCAATTAAAATTACAACAGATTGTTAGATTGTTTCAGAGAAAAAGTGTCTGAATATCATAATAAGAGAAAATAATGGGCTTTATCGGTGGGTTATCGATCCGCGTAACCGACCGATAGACGAACACAATTGTGCCAACAGCGTGTGTTTTTAAAATCAGTGAAGTCATCGAGGTCATCAGCCATACCGATCCATCATCGTGTTGAAAATCATCTTGTTTAATTCGAGACACGACGATTTTTTTTTTTGGCCCAGTACAAAACGCGAGACGAACTCGTAAAATTCACGCAACAAAACACGTCAAAAGGCGTTGATTTCCCATCAGCGCATTGCGCAAAGGTTAAATGATCTTTAAAATCAATGAAAAAGGGGGAAAAAGTGAAAGAGTGTGTGGCGTGCAAGTGATCGGAAGAGTTATCGCCCATCGATCCCCTCTCTCCCCTGGGCTGTTACCAAGACGCCGTGAACTCGACAATCCCATGAGAAAACGTGCATGTACCTTTTGGTTTCTTAATAGAAATTGTGTACGATTAAATTTTCATGCAATACACGTGGAGAGTTTCTACGTCTTTATATTTATTTTTATTTATCAATTCAATTGATTCTCACAGGATTAAATCCCTCAAACACGATCGATATCGATGTTGAATGTTTGAGAAAATAATGTATTCAAAATAGAATTTTTTCCGAGGGGCTATACACAGGCGACTTGGGTGACACCGCGATTAGAAAATGTAATCGATTACCCAGGATTACAGGACTGATTACACTGATTACCATTGCCTAGGTGATAACCGTGATTACCAAGAGCACAGAATGTGATTACATGATTACAAATGATTTCGTCGATTACATTATGTGATTACCAAACATCTGTAATCAGTGAAATCACGAAGAATGGCCTCTCATTAAATGTGAATTGATGGAATAATTAATTATTAGAAGCTGCAAAGAAATGAGGAAGGAGGGGCGGGGATTAGAACAGAGGAATGCAGTCTCCATCACTCCATCTAATAATTTGGGCATTTATAAGTGCTATCAGCTAAATAAATTTACTGAATATCTACCATTGATGGAGAATGAAACTTACCAGCAGATAATTCAGAGATAATTCAGTCGTTGGTTCTCCAGAATAAGAAGAAATTTTAACTCTGTTGAATCAATTTTCTACGGACAAATGCTCTATGCAAAGCGTATTGGCTACGCAAGCTTCTGAACCATAAACATCTGGGATTCCCAGAAAAATTGATCCAGGGATCTCTGAGAGTTACCGTTGGTAGAAATGACGCGCTCGAAAATTCAAAAACAAAATTCACGGTCTCACTAGGAGCAACTACGAAAGATTACACTGATTACAAATGATTACAGTGATTACAGATGATTACCACTTGATTACCGAAACTTGATTACAAATATGGTAATCGTGTGATTACAATGATTACATTAATTTCACTGGGATTACAATTGATTACATCAGCGAGTGACACCACGATTACGCCTGTGAATAGACAAAAATGTAAAAAATGAAATGTAGATTTTTCATTTTCTCCTGGATCCAGATTTCACTGGAAAAAAATAGCTAAAGTACTGGATATCCTTAATGAAAAAAAAAAATGAAATGAATGAATGAAAATGAAAAAATGAAAAATGCAAGAATATATTCACCCGAATTATTCTTCTATTACTTTCCGTAGAATAATCGAAGTGAAATTCCCAGGTTTCCCCAACAGAAATTGCGCACACGATTAAATTTTCATGCAATCCACATAAAATATTTCTCCGTCTTTACATTTATTTCTATTCCCCCATTCAATTGACTCTCACAGAAGTATATCCCCCAGACACGATCGATATCGATGTAGAATGCCGAAGAAATTATATTCCCCACAATCTCCCAACGAAAATGGAAAATTCCGATTTGATTCGACTACTCCGGGTGTCGGTGAAAATTATACTTAAACTTCGAGATGAATTTAAATTCCAGGCTAACTCGATTTGGCTTCCCCTGGGCTGTCTCGACCTGCCAATCAGATTCACGCGCTGGAAAGATTGAGACGGATGGCACAACTCCTCGAGGGCTAAATATCCTCGTAATTATATCACGATGTACATCACTAATCCCATCATTTCGGGGCTGGATCCAATTTTCGTTGGTGTATCTGGATGAGATGCGCAGTCGTTTAGAGTCAGAAGCAAATTGGGGCAATTTCATTCGCCGCAAATGGATTCATCAGATGCATTTAGAGCCATTACCGTTGGAATAAATTCCACTCGCCGTGTGGGATAAGCAAATAAACTTGGCTTTTTGCCGGCATCAATTATCAGTAAAATAGCTGGGCGATAAATACGGTATGTCCCACTGACAAGTCATTGGATATTACTGCCTATATAATGGAACCATTAATATTAAACCGACTCGTGAAATATTGTCGATTGAAATTGGATATTTCAGGGGAAAATCGGGTGACTAATTCGGTCTGAATGATGAAGGAGCGAGGGATATTGCCCTCCACCATTTCTTCAATGATAAATGTGGAATGAGGGCTACGAGAGTCAGATTAAGGGTCACAAGGGTCAGATTAAGGGTCACGATGGGTAGAATGAGGGTTATGAGGCAGATTAAGGTTCGCAAGGATCAGATTAAGGGCCACGAGGGGTAGAATGAGGGTTATGAGGCAGATTAAGGTTCGCAAGGGTCAGATTAAGGGTCATTATGGGTCAGATTAAGGTTCACAAGGGTCAGATTCAGGGTTACGAGGAATAGAATGAGAGTTACGAGTTAGATTAAGGGTCAGAAGGGTTAGAATAAGGGTAATATGGGTCACATTAAGGATCACGAGGGGTATAATGAGGGCTACAAGGGTCAGATTAAGGGTCACAAGGGGCAGAATGAGGATTACGAGACAGATCAAGGGTCATAAGGGTCAGATTAAGGGTCACGAGCACTACAGTGAGAGTTACGAGTCAGATTAAGGGTCACAGGGGAAAAATTGGAGGTCTCAAGGGTCACAATAAGGGTCATATGGGTCAGATTAAAGGTTCCGAGGGGTAGAATGAGAGTTACGAGTCAGATTAAGGGTCACAAGGGTTAGAATAAGAGTCATATGGGTCACATTAAGGATCACGAGGGGTTTAATGAGGGCTACAAGGGCCAGATTAAGGGTCACAAGAGGCAGAATGAGGATTACGAGTCAGATCAAGGGTCACAACGGTCAAATTAAGGGTTGCGAGGGCTAGAGTGAGAGTTAAGAGTCGGATAAAGGGTCACGAGGGTCAGATTAAGGGTCTCAAGGGTCAGAATAAAGGTCATATGGATCAGATTAAGGATCACAAGTTGTATAATGAGGGTCACAAGGGGTGGATTAAGGGTCACAAGGGTCAGGATAAGAATTATGCGGGTTGTCGAGCGGAGCGAGCAATTACCGTTGTTTAAAAAAAGAATTGCAATTTAAACAGTGTATTTAAGTTTCAAAATGGTATCCTTGAATGAGAGATTTTATCTTGGAATCGATGCTTGGGATTCTTGTAAATGGAGAAGAGCACCATCAACTCTGTCCCATGTTTTCAACTCTGAGACGTAATAATGATCTCAATGCTATCGTCATCCTGGATGTATACATTCAATACTCGAGATATACGAATGACTGAGGGAAGAAGAAGAGGTCTATAAGCTCACGGTGCAGTGGAACGACCGGTTTCCGATTTATACCCAGGAGTCATTTTCTTCACGACGTTGTTAGTTGCTACTGAGGGGAATAAGGGGAGGGTGGGGTGGATATTTCTTTAACGATGCCCATACGCGAATGTCAAGAGTGATGGGGACATAAGGGCTACACCGCAAATGGCTGTGGGCTTTAAACTTTTAGTTGAAACTATTATTTATATATTGCTGGGTATTAATTTAATGGTGCACTAAAAGTCCTCTGAAATATTCAATAAGAACAATGACAGAAAAAGAATGCCATTCTCCGGAGCGTGGCGTAAGGATTTTCATGAGAATTCAACTGTCGGAAATTTAAGGATGTTTATCCAAAATCGCAAGTACTTATTTTTTATTTCTTTTTATTTCTATTTTTAGAGTCTTCTAGTAGGTGAATTATCAATTTGAACATAAACTTCATAAGAGCCCGTGTATAAGAAAAAATTTGTTCATTTATTTCTGGCGAGATTATTGCGATTAATTCTTTAACGTCAGAAAAATTAGATTTACATGTTCTGCTGCAGAATTTCCCTTGGCCATGAAAAAAATCACATTTACCGCCAATCGACCGCCACTGGCATCCTTAAGGCAACACTTTTCAACGGTGAATTATAAAATAGAGCAAGAGCTAATTGAATTTCTCCCATTGAATTTATTAAATCTCAGGGGACTCCGCTTCATTCAAATCTCCGAGGATTACCTTGATGCTCGCAGGTGTGTCCCAATGAGGTCTCATCGCCGTAAATATTCAGTAGATCACCCGATAAACCCCGATGCGAGACGTTAATCAAGAGTCGAATGAGTAATTGAGCAGATACACCGCACGCCCTGAATTCCACAATGCCCACTAATCCAGTCGTCATATCAACGCTTACTAGATCGAAAAAAAAATCGATCCACATGGAGCGCCTTTTTTCATTCCACAGACCGAAAAGCCAACACGCATTGCATAAAAATCCGTTTAATCGCTTAATCCAACAGCTATCACAGCCAACAAATGACCCCAGGAGAAAAACCCCACTGATCCATTAATTCGATCGTTAAACCACGTTATGAAATTGCCTTACGTACACTGAGAGAAAAACGACAAAGTTCTCAAGCAAGTCTTACTTGTGCCAAGAAAATTGGTTTTGAAAATTATCAAAAAAGGATTTTTCTGTGCCAAACATGCAGAGAGTGCGCCGGAATGAAAAATTTTTGTCGCAAAAATAGATTTAGTAGTTCAAAAAAAATTGCATTCTCTTTACACGCAAGAAATGTCATTTCTAGCACTACTCCTTCGTTATTCGATACTCCCAAACGTATTTAGCTCCCGAAAAATCTTTGTTTTATGCGGAAAAAGAAATAGTAGTTTTTCGTTTCGGCTGTCTAATAATCAGACAAGAAATGAACCCTCAAATGAAACAATAATAATGATATGACAGCAATCTTGTAACTCAGGGATAAAATATGTGTTGATAAATTTTCCTCTATACGAGATATTTTCATCCTGAAAAGGCACCGTCTGGTGTGAATTATCCGCCTCTTGAGCCAAATATTTCGTCGCTGTCGAAAGCAGAACAATTATTCATGTTCGAGACTTTCAAATTCGACCCAAACAAATTCTTTTTTGGTAATTTTCAACTAGCGATTTTGTTGGCCCAAACAAGACTTGACAACGTGTTTGTTTTTCTCTCAGCGTGGAGAAATGTTCAGGTGCGTGGCAGGTATTCAGCGGTTGAATGAGAAATGTATGAAAAAAAAAATCGATGTAATTTTATCGAACACAATCGACACACTGACGCTGGCTCTCGCACGCGCAAGCACGTGAGCTATCGAAATGGCATGTAGTCGCGCCTAATATCGGTATTGCCTGTCTCTATCTCCTTACTCGATTCCATCCCGATCGGGGCCCAACCGACGTGGCACGTTGCCGTCACTCTGCGGTTTGAAAATCATTCGAGACGCGGGGGTGAGAGGAAAAAATGCAAAAGTTTAGCTGGTGAAGAGCGGTTTATCCATTCCGCCACTCCGGGGCTTTAACGCTCGCCCGGGCCTCTCATCTCCGTCTGCGGTTGTAAACCAACCGCCAAGACGCAGCCTCCAACGTCTGGCAATTTGCACTTTGGTGATATTACGTGTGTCTGCACCGCGCCAATGAAGTACAACGTATGCCGAAGAAGGCGTTGAAATAGAATAACACGTGTCTGCACCAACACAAACCGAGGTACGAGAAAAGAATTTCACAGTGGGCAGAATGTATTGTCCCATTAGCATTAAATTTTTTATAATATGATTTTTTGTACTTCCTCATTTGTTGAGGCAATTCACTGTACTGTTGTTCATATTTTTTTTTTATTTCTCGTCAAATGAATTCTCATGACAAAAGTTGATATTTATTGATTCCGGAGACTGTGTTGATAGTTGCTTTGAAATTAGTGATGCCGCGAGACAAACGAGACGAGATGAGACAAACGAGACAAGAGACGAAACGAGAGTCGAGAGAGCCTCCCCCTCTGCCCCTCTGTGTATTTTTTTTCCGTGCAAATTGGATTATAAAGACGGGATCAGGCGAGACGAGTGAAGAAATTGCTCTCGTATTTCGATACGAGACGAGACAAACGAGACGAGAGTCGGGAGAGCCTCCCCCTCTCTGCGCCTCTGTGTATTTTTTTTCCGTGCAAGTTGGATTATAAAGACGAGATAAGGCGAGAAGAAATGAGATGAGACGAGAGAAGCAATTGCTCTCGTATTTCGATACAAGACGAGACAAACGAGACAAGAGACGAGACGAGAGTCGAAAGAGCCTCCTCCTCTCTGCCCCTCTGTGTATTTTTTTTCCGTGCAAGTTGGATTATAAAGATGAGATAAGGCGAGACGAAACGAGATGAGAGAAGCAATTGCTCTCGTATTTCGATACGAGACGAGACAAACGAGACAAGAGACCAGACGAGAGTCGAGAGAGCCTTCCTCTCTCTGCCCCTCTGTGTATTTTTTTCCGTGCAAATTGGATTATAACAACGTGATAAGGCGAGACGAAACGAGATGTGACGAGAGAAGAAATTGTTCTCGTATTTCGATACGAGACGAAACGAGAAGATGCAGTTTCTCTTTATGAAAGTTCCCATTCAACTTAAAAATTCAATAAAAATCAGCTGGAATTTTCAATAAATTGAGAATTCCGTAAAATAACCACGTGATTTTTTTTTGTAACAAAATGGAGATAAATTTCATGTAAATTTATTGTTTTTAAAAATGCCAAGTTTTTTCATTTGAAATTTCAAGAGTAATTTTCTAACACCGACTCACTTCACGGGTTTTTCAACATGTCACTTTCACCGGCCACCCCTGAGCTCCAAGTGCATAAATTCATTTCCTCAAAGTGATTTTAATGGTCAATTTATTATATTTGACTGAGGCAATAAATTTTTTTCCGTGTAAACACGGGTATAAAGACTGGAATCTGTAAAAATAGTTGAATTCCGTCTGGTTAGCGTAATCAAAACCCTCATTATTATTGTTTTATTTTGTTGTAGGGCATCGGATACTGTGGTTGTTGTATCGGAGATACTTTACGATTAGTCTCGCTGGATTTTCCCACATTTCATTGCGCCCCAGGGGTCTCGCTTCGAGGTTGCCCCAGACAATGCCCAATCATCCGTCCACACTAGACCGATCAACAAATTATTATTGATCGAGGGAGCGATCCCAGCATTGACTCTACCCGGAGTACCTGTGTCTGTAGTAACTGAATCCTCTGATGAAACCTATCGTCATTACAAAATTCCTCAAATCATTGAGATGGAGAATAGATTGATTATTATGTTATTGAAATTTGTTTGGATTATTCGTGTCATTGATTAGAAAATTATTGAATGTAAAAACCAGTGTCTTCAAGATATCGTTGAGACATTAGACACAAAAATGTGTCTTATTGGCTAACTTTATAATGACTCGAATTTTGAATGTCTCAAGATAGGGCTAAAAACGAGGTTTTTGAGAAATATCTGCGAATCTAAGGGAGATAACGACATTTTTGTAATAACCTTTTTTATAGAGCGGATTGAGGGCTACAAATAAGGTTATGACAAAGATTTTGCCATCTCCCTTAGATTCCGAGATATTGATAACTGAAGTTCTTAGTACTTGGCTTCACGTAGTTTTTAGTTTTCCAGGAATATCTGGGAATCTAAGGGAGATAACGAAATTTTCATAATAACCTTTTTTGTAGAGAAAACTGAGGGCTACAAAAAAGGTTATGACAAGTATTTCGCTATCTCTCTTAGATTTCAAGATTTTCCTTGAAAACTAGCCAACAGTCAAAATTCAGACACTAGGTTTTCCAAAACAAAATAGTGATAATTTTCTGAAGTTATCGACTCAAGTTGGACCTCACGAGCTTGTGCTTGAACTTTAAATTACATTCGTAAAAGAATAAAGTGTCACCGCCCCCCGATGGGGTGTCACCGGTATCGTGCGGAGGAAAGCCGGTTTTTCCATTTGAATTGCCGCCTGTAATTTGAACAATTGCGTTTTCCTCTCTCCGGTATTCCAATGCACAGCTGAGCCCCCATTCCACTCGCATAACTCTTTGAAATTAATATACAACCGTTGACATTTGAAAAATCCAACTGATACCAGGCGGTGCATATCACAGCATTAAAAATAGAATAATATCCTTGAAAAAGGACAATAAATTCTCGGTTTTAATTGGATACTAACGAGCCTCGAATCAGAATAGATTCAAATGGTCGTTATCAACATCCCCCTTGTTTAACTGCAATTAAAGTAACCAACATTTTAACCATTGTCGAGTCATAAAGTACAGAACCGGATTCTCCCCTAATCGCAGCCACTTCAATTACAATAAATGAATTTTCGTTGTAAAAATCATTCTGTTGGGAATAGCTATCCGAATTCCTGAGTAAGAAGGGGAAAACATTGATACTTTTCACAACTGAATATTCGATTACATGTCAAAATGACACGTAAATGTTAACGCAAACAAATTCGAAACAATGATTCTTCTCGTCTCGTCTCGTCATGTCTCATGTCTCGTTTGTCTCGTCTCGTCTCGTCATGTCTCCCGTCTCGTTTGTCTCGTCTCGTCTCGTTTCTCTCGCGTGTCGCGGCATCACTAATTGAAAGATTCTCTCGTCTCGTCTATATAATTTAATTTGCACGAAAAAAAAACACAAATAGGCAGAGAGGGGGAGGCTCTCTCGATCATTGTCTCGAATGACTCGTCTCGTCTCGTCATGTCTCATGTCTCGTTTGTCGCGTCTCGTCTATATAATTCAATTTGCACGGAAAAAAAAAACACAGAGGGGCCGAGATTGGGAGTCTCGTCTCGTCTCATCATGTCTCCCATCTCATTTGTCTCATCTCATCTCATTTCTCTCGCGTCCCGCGGCATCACTCGTCTCACGGCAATCGTTACCGGAAGTTAAATAAATCTCGAGTGCTTCACATTTCCTGGGAAAATATCGCCAACAGAAGGACAATGCAATAATGTTAACGAGATTGCAAATGGATGAAAAAACACGTCACCTGGTGCACAACGTGAGAGACTGCATCGATTACTGCGATTCCCGGCATCTTTATGCTTTCATAACATTATCCGTGGGCGCGCCACGGTCACAGCCTTGCGACCACTGTCATTTTTCGTTCTCCCCCCGAACATTATCCTGCGTAATATTAATTTGTCGTAGCATTAGTCGAATCATTAAATTCAATCCCACTCAATACCGCGTTATATTAATTTGTCCCGCACTGCTGCATTCCACGGTACCCCATAATTGTCTGAAATAATGTATCAAATTATTTATTCCGTACGGGCCTAGCCCACAGCAATTCATCTCCAATCCCTGAGGTTGGAAATCGTCTCCGTTATTATTATCCCAGACATTGATTTAATAAATTTTCAATTTATCCGAATGGAAAAGAGAGTCATGTTTTACGAAACATCGGAATGCATGAGTTACTTTTCACAGTCACAACGAATTTATGTGCCCCATAGGCAGCGCACACTGACAATTCCCTCGTGTTGAGCACCACAAGAGCCTGAGAATAGGGATTCAATCAGATAAACGCCCGTTCAATTTAATCTCGGTATTATTAATGGCCGTTATCTCCGATGGGGAAATTAATCTTGTAAAAATTCCTCCAGAAGTGACATATCCATTCGTTCTTCACCGACAAATTGGGCTGGATTTTTATTCCCCCGCCGCGACTCTTTCCTCACATTTATTCCGACTCAAACGCATGCCCTTCAGCCCCTCGTAATGACTAACGCAATTTCACCATTAAAGTACCTCTTCGAGAATCAAGGACGGCTCCTCGACCGCTTGCACTCGAGATCTCGATCATTTTTTGCTCCCCCAGCAGTTCGTGTCATCCTCGCGGGAAAAATCATCGAGTCAGAGATGGTACAGGCAAGAGGCGTGCGTTTATCTTAAAATAGAACATCGGGAATTCTGATGTGGGGGGGAAATTAATTAACCGTCCGCATCGTAATTGTCGTTTAATGATTGATTTTTTTCAACTCTCGGCCTTCACTAGTCTTTGCGCTGAGCGGAGTTCAAGTCATTCCCCTCTCCGCCGAGGGAGGAAATGGTGATGCTGCGAGACATTTTATGAGACGTACGAGACAACACTTTGGAGAGATGATCTCGGTCGCAATGAACGTGGACTCCTCTCGTGATGACTCTGAGACAATTTATTTCATCTCGGTTTCCAGTTTTTCGTGTTTTTTATTTGTGGGAAACCGATACGAGACAAATCGAGACAAACACAGAGATCTTCTATTGAAAAACACGAAAAATCTGAGTCCGAGATGAGATTAATTGTCTCGGAGTCATCACGAGAGGAGTCGATACTGTGTATTTGGAGACTGAAACGAGAGCAATCATTTCCGTGTTCATTGAGATCGTCTCTCCAAAGTTTTGTCTCGTAAGGTGTCTCGCGGCATCACTCGGTAGAAACGATTGACAAAACTGATAGACCGGTCAATCAATCGGGCAGTTTGAAAAGTCAATAAAAATGAATGCTAGATCTCGCCTGTTTGTGCGAGATCTAGTAATTAATTGATAGACATTTGGTTACTTTTGGTTCAATGAATTATATGGATAATTCGCCTGTCTTCGGCACTGTCTTTAGCACGCCGGGATATCGTTCGAGAGAAGGTGCGCGCATAATAAAAACCGAGCGAATGGCGTTGGACAGGCGTGTAATGCTCGAGGCAACTTTCGCACTGTGGTAGCCCCCCAGAATGATAGCCGTGGGTTCCCTGTCTGTTAGCTCCAAGTTCAGGGTTTCATTGCCCTATATTTACCGTATTAATTCTATATGCGAATTTGTGATAAACGTTTCTACTGAAATTTCGACCAGTGATGCCACGAGACGAGACGAGACAAGAAACTGCAGCTTCTCGTCTCGTTTCGATGTCAGGAAACTATTCTCTTCTTGTCTCGTATCGAAATACGAGAGCAATTTCTTCTCTCGTCTCATCGAGAATTGATAGATTCTCTCGTCTCGTCTCGGCTTGTCTCGTTTTGTCTCGTTTCGTCTCGTCTCATCTCATCTCGTCTCATCTCGTCTCGTCTCGTCTCGTGAATTATTTCACTCGAATTAAATTTCGTCCAAAGGTGTTACAGTAATAATTATAACCTTCTTACCACTATAAAGGTGAACACATTGCTCATTTGAATTCAATGTCCCTAATATTCCAATTTTCTTCAAAACCTAAAATTTCAAGAGTTTAAAAACTCATTGTTTACCATCCGCGAATATTATAAATCCATCAAGACAGCTGTATCATTAAACGCACCAACAAACGAATAAATTACACCCGAGAAATCTAGATGGTGAGTATGGAATGTAAGAATGAAGGAGGACGTGTGTTTTCAGTGGAAAATGATAATGGTGATGACCAACGGAGTCAGATGAGTCTAAGTGAATGATGATTGCGGTGAGAGGAGTGACTGGAGCTCGTGAATAATTGATGTAAATATAAAAAAAAGGGAAACAGTACGGAGTCCGAGGCGATGATGCACGTCAGCAGGTGCTGACTATTGCATAATATCTGGGTTATTACTGGGAGAGGGCATGATCATTGCATTGTGGTGTGAAAATATATCGAGTGGTAAAGGACACTCTTGGTAAGACGCAATGGTCAATCAAGAAGAAACAGAACAGCATTGGAAACTCACAGGCACTGTTGGAAAAAAATTGGAATTTCATGAATTTCATGAATGCAAGGTCATGAGGGTCAGAATAAGGGTCATGAAGATCAGATTAAGGGTCACGAGGGTCACTATAAGGGTCACGTGGATCAGAATTAAGGGTCACAAGGGTATAGATGAGGGTCAGAATGAGGCGCAAGGGTCATAAGGGTCAGATTGAGGATCATGAGGGTCATATGGGGATTAGCGAGCGGAGCGAGCGGGGAACACAGCCCCCTGGTCATAAAATAATTGAATGAAAAATTAGTTTCCACTGACTATTCCATAAAATAATGAATTCTCAATGACGAAATTCCTTGGAATCCCAGCCAAAAATTTTGCTTGACTTGGCCTAAAAAACTCGCTAACAAGGCACGCATGAGTGATTTAAAAGTGACCCTAATACCTCTCCCCACATCCAAGACAATCTAAAATTGTTGGTAAAATGCAGAAGGTGAATTCCACTTCAAGACTTTATTCCTGGTGCCGTTGTACGATCGGCATTAGTGCCAAGGTGTCTACCATTTCAGTTGCTCGTATTATGACACGTCGTTTGATTTTCCAAAAAAGTAGTCGAGTAAGAAAATGAGAATGACGAGACATCAAAGGTGCGTTTATGAGCGCGTGCCGTGGATTTATGCACCTCCAAGAGGCCGACTGCCATTTTCAGAGGAAAAAGGAATTACGCAAGGGCTTGGCCGTATGGGATGTGCCACTGAGGCGGTATTTTGACGGACATCGAGTCGCCTAATGTCGTCATACACTTGGTAGAGCACTCAGGTGTTCTCTTACATTGCAATACTCCATAAAATTAACGAGAAAACATGTGTACTTGCTCGCTGATGGCATCCTCCGGTGTTTGAACGACTTTTGAAATTGGATTATGCAATCGATATTGATACAGTTAAGTGGATACGTGAAATTCATCTGCACCATGAACTGAATCCTTGAATAATCCCCATCAAAGTCCAGCTCAACGTCGGGGCTTACCTGAAAAAAGACAAAAATAAAGGGGATTAGAGCACTGTGAGTACTGGTGTCTTCAAGATGTGGCCGCTATTTTTAACGTGACCAAAATTATCGGTGAAAAATAAATTGATTCATGTTATTAAAAACAACGAACGAGACATTAAACGCGGAAAAAAAATATTTCAATTCAAAAATGAGTTTTTTGTGTCAAGCCGGGTAGTAGCTAGGGATGCCATGAGACGAGATGAGACAAACGAGACGAAAAACATGACGAAACGAGAGTCGAAAGAGCCATCCCCTCTCTGCCCCTCTGTGTATTTTTTTTTCGTGCAAATTGGATTATAGAGACGACATAAGGCGAGACGAGACGAGAGAATCTCTCAATTATTGACGCCACGAGACGCGAGAGAAACGAAAAGAGACAAGACAAACGAGACGAGACATATAACGAGACGAGATAAGATTTTCGAGACGAGACGAGACGAGACGAGAGACATAACGAGATGAGATAAGATTTTCGAGACGAGATGAGACAAGACGAGACAAGACGAGACAAGACGAGACAAGACAAGACAAGACGAGACACGACGAGACGAAATGATGCAGTTTCGTCTCGTCTCGTCTCGCGGCATCATAATCATCCTCGAAGCACCCATTCCCCATTCAAGTATAAAATATACTTGAATCAAGCATATTTTGTTCCCGTCAAAAACTCCCAGAATGTCTAGAACGCATGTCTCAAATTCCTAATTCAACACCCTAGTTGTTCCACTAACATCGGCGATCTTACATCTCGGAATGACAAAATACCGGGATTAAGACAGTGGGAGGGAGTGCTCGTTGACACCCAGTGCGGTCGACCTCGCCCGATTGCACACACCGCCGGAGACTTCGCGAAAAAACCTTCGTAGCTCTGTGGTGTGGCTGCGAGGCTACTCTCGTTTTCTTAATCCGTCATCTAATCTCAGAAAATAACAAGAAAACTCCAGGGACTTGCATTCAACCCAGTGAATCGCTATTAAAACTCGAGGCATCATCCGTTGTGCAACTGAATGACGGGAATTATTCATGGAAATGAAAATCTCCGTCTCTGAATAATTAACCGATGCATTAATTCAATGATAAATTAATGTTCACGCGTTGTGATTTCAAGCGAGGTAATCCGAGAGCTCTGGGGTTTGTACTCTTTTGACGCAGATCAATCGAGGTTATTAGCGCTGCAGACTGGATCAAGTTCGCTGCTGGAGCTCCATATAATCGCCTTCATTGAATATATTTACATGTTTAATCGTCCACAGCCGCGCAATTTGCGAGACTTTCTCACGTTCCACTGGCACTTCACCTACCCGACGACTGGTGATGCCGCGAGACACTCCACGAGACATCATGAGACATCACGAGACATCACGAGACAAATTTTTGGAGAGATGATCTCGGTCTCAATGAACATGCAAATTTTTGCTCTCGTCTCAGTCTCGAAATACGCTGTATCGACTCCTCCCGTGATGACTCCGAGTCAATTTATCTCATCTCAAAAAACCGAGACGAGACAAATCGAGACAAAAACCGAGATTTTGCATTAAAAAACGTGAAAAACTTGAGATCGAGATCAGATAAATTGACTCGGAGTCACCACGAGAGGAGTCGACACTGTATATTTCGAGACTGATGTGAGACCGAGATCGTCTCTCCAAGGTTTTGTCTCGTAGAGAGACAATGAGCAACGCAATTCGTCAAGCGTTTGGATAGCTCATGGGACGGGGAGAATTAGGACCTTGTCACATTTCTCTTGTGCATTTACCCGACCGCTGTGACACCACCCCGAGAACCATAAACTCGTGGTTTTAACTGGCTGAATTAAAATTCCGGGATTCGATAGTCTTACCTAGAAAAATATCTGAATTCAGGGGGATAAATCTTCAAATGGCGAGATAGTGTCCACTCGATGAATGTATCCAGTGATCAAGGTTTTAATTCGTTTATTTTTCGCTGAATTCCCCCTGAAGACAACATTTTTCATTCTGAGGGATCGCTAAATTGTCTGTGTTTATTTAAAAAATTGATATTTACAGCGCAATTTCAGGAAATTTTGTTATTAGAAAATGGTAAAGCCAATAAAAATAATGCATTTTTGTGAAAATTTTTGTGAAGAATAAATACTAAAGAGCGCAAATTAAATAGATTTTATTGAATTGAAAAAAAGCGAAGAGAAAAATACTTTTTTCCCAAAAAAATATCTGAAATTATGTATCTACTTATTTATTTATTTATTCTTCGTTTATTTGTTATTTATTTATTTATTTATTTTTTATTTATTTATCACTAGTGGATAAATCCTCAAATGGGAAGATAAACTGTCCTCTCGCGGAATGTATCCAGTGATCAAGCTCTTCACTTCATTACTTCTTTATTTTTTCCTGATTTGTGGAGAACTACTGGCGCATTGTGCGAGTCCCTCGCTAAATTCCCCCGAAGACAACAGGTTCCACTCCGAGGGGCCGCCGAATCGTCTGTGTCGCCCAATTTAATTCCCCCCTCCCGTTTTTTTTTTATTCGAATGCCCCTGAACCTAGATTTTTTATTTTCAAGTTCGCCAGGGCCTTCGATCCTCCGGGCGTGCATTTTTTGAACGCACAAGGACGCATTTTGTCTCGCGAGAAATTTCAAGGCTGAGATGATCCCAAAATTGGGTATTCGACGTTTACGAGGTTGAGAGGATGCTTCCCCCCCCCTCCCTGTTATTGTCGGCAGGCCCTTCCAAGGTCGAGGGATTCGGAAAAAAGGGGGGTCTTAAATCATGCTGACGTATTTTGCGCGGAGAGAAATATTCAGTAAAAATTACGGAACAATTCACGTAATCCGCAGTGGGGAATCGTTTTCCGGCAATTTTTATAGGAATGGAAGAGAAGAAATCTGAAACGTTTACGAAATTGTCACGTAATTTTTCCCGATGGAGTAAAATCTTCCAAAAACTTGCCGACTCATTATGCCTCAAAAATCAAAAATTCTTGAGCGCTCAACAATTTTTATGAAGCTGGTGAGTTATTTCTCCGTTCCGTTCCGTCAAATTTCTCAATCGTTGGGGAAAAATGACGGAACCACTTGTTGTCCCCACAGCGGTGAGTCATCAGACGGCTGTTTAATTTTTACGGAACACAAATCGTTGAATTTACGTGGCGATTCGTAAAATTTCACTTCCAACTCAGACTTTTCATTGGATTTTCCTTCGCTCGCGGATTACCTTTCGAAACGTTCTTTTCACGTTTTTTTCTGATAATTTTTATTCAATTTTCCCCCCGTGTGAGCGAAAATTACAGGCGCTGTTGGTGAGTCACTGCCGCCAAGACCGTGTAACATTCGGGTGAGTGCATTTTGAGCTCATGTTTTGAGGCGCAAAATCGCGGGGGAATTTAATTCCAGTTGCGATATGGGTGACCCAGTCTCGGTAAACGGGTTTCCTGTCCGTCCGAGGATCGAGCCGATCGTCCAGGAAGTCGCCGGGTCCATTAATAAATTCCACGAAAGGAACAGTAAAGTCTCATTAACTCCCCCGATTCCACACCCGAAGCGTTCCTTCGCTCTCTTTTCCAACTCAAAAGGATTGTTTGTTTGTTTGGATTACCCGGCCAGGCCTTCAGCGGTGGTGATGACCGTTAAATCGGTCAATCGGTTGACAACCCACACACACAGAGAGAGAGAGAGAGAGAGAGAGAGAGAGAGAGAGAGAGAGAGAGGGGGGAACCCCTCAACTCCAAGTACAAACTCGAGTATTTCCATCGGTTGTATCTCACTGTACCGCTACGACGACCCAGATATGCTGCTGGCTCTCTGGACGCCGCACAAAAGCATTCATGTACACCCGAACGTGACCCAGTTTTATCCTCCTTTTGTTGGCAATGGAAATCGGGATGGGATTATTTCCCTTTGCCGAATGGCAGAAACAAACTGTCGTATTTATGAATATGAGGAGTAGAAAGTGGGAACTACCATATCTGGAATCATGTCAATTTCTCCGATAACTCGTATTTCCCCCCCCCATAAAATCATTTTTCAGCGCTACTCGACGATTCGTTAGGTACAGTTATCACTCATTAGTGGGTTTAATGAGTCCAAATTTTTCTTGATTAATTTTACGACAATTTTCAGAAATTCAGCTGAATGAAAAATGACGGTTATTATTTCCGACATTTGGCGGCGAGATTGGAAGGACTCTGGCTGGGTCAGGCTGTCGTAATCTCCTCATAATGAGGGAGGAATGTTTTCTGGGTTGAAAAGTCAACTCTCCAAGTGTCAATGAATCCGCCGACGGGTTAACTAATGACAAAGGAAATCCCAGCAAGTGAAAGCGCTCATACGTGAGCATTGGCAGTTCAAACATTGCACGTCCATCGGAGTGCGCAATTAGCAGTTTGATTTTTGTCACCCTTTCACCCTGAGGAATTCCATGCGATATGCCTGACGATAACCCCGAAATTCATCGAAAAACTCTTTTTTTTTCCGTGAATTCTACGTAATTTTAGGTGAATATTATCTTGAATTTTTATGTTATGACCCACATGTGACCCCCATAATCCTTATTCTAATCCTTGTGACCCTTAATTTGACCCTCGTGATCCTTAATCGGACCCTTGTGACCCATAATAACCCTTGCGACCCTTGTGAGCTTTAATCTGACCCTCGTGACTCATATTCTGACCCTCATAACCCTTAATCTGACCCTCATGATCCTTATTCTGGTCTTTACTTACACCCATGACCCTTAATTTGATTCTCGTGACCCTTATTATACCCCTCGTGACCCTTGATGTGACCCTTGTGACCCATAATAACCTTTGCGACCCTTGTGAGGTTTGATCTGACCCTGGTGGCTCTTATTCTGACCCTCATGATCCTTATTCTGGTCTTTATAAATCTTACTTACACCCATGACCCTTAATTTGATCCTCATGACCCTTATTATACCCGTCGTGACCCTTAATCTGAAACCTGTGACCCATAATAACCCTTATGACCCTTAATCTGACCCTTCTGTCTCTTAATCTGACTCTCGTGACTCTTATTCTGACCCTCATAACCCTTAATCTGACCCTCATAGCCCTTATTCTGATCCTTATGACCTTCGGACATCCATGACCATTTCTCTGACCCTCATGACCTTTCCTCTGACCCTCTTAACCCTTATTCTGATCCTCATGATCCTTGCTTTGACCCTCGTGACCCTTATTCTGACCCTTGCGATCCTGAATTTTGGAGTCTTAATTTCGAGTACCAAATTTTTATCACCAGAAGTCGCTTTAGATTTTTATAATATAGAGAGACTGAAAATTCAAGCGATTTGGAGAATTCTCATCCTCTTGCTGCTCAAAAATTTAAAGTTTCATTAAACTTCCGCTGAACTCTGAAATTTCCCAATTTTTTTCTCTCCCTTCATAATTAATAGTCGACCGTCCATAAAATAACAATTTTTTTTCAACAGCCTACTAGGCCCACTCGTTCCAAATGTCAATTAAATTTTGAAGAGATGTTCTTTTTAATTTTCTCGTCGAGAGAATAAACATCTCACAATAGGAATTCTAATGAGCCACTCGGCCCACGGCACATTTGAAACCCAATATTTTTTCTCACCCGACTGCATTGAAATATCCAAAGGGCTTGCAGTTGAAAAAATAAACAAAATGCACGATGAAGACATCAGAAATCATTGAGTCCCAGCCCCCCTCGGTTTCCCCTTTATCAATGGCGATTGGATCTTCATCTTCCCCTTTCATATTACCCTTTTGCTTTCATTATTATCTCAAACTGCCTAGAGGATACACGGGTAATACGAGTTTTAGCCGCTGCCAGTGAATCGTTGAGACTCGGGTTCTGGGAAACTCACGTCGTGATGCTGCGTCTTCATTACCTGGCGCACACACGACACTTAAACTTCTTCATGCACAAGACCCATGATCAAATACTCAACTACATCCTGAAGTCGGGAAAAATGTCATTACATAGTCACAGCACCAGCCCCAGCCATCAACTCCATTATTTCTCGGGAAGACTTTATGATTGTTTTTTTTCTTCAGCGACCACACCTTCTCAGTTTTTTAAAATTTTTTTTTTTGTCAACTTGTGTGCACAAATTGTTGGTGCCTCGGCCTGTGAATCGGATGTTCTGTTCTGTGACAAAAGACGTCGGGTAATAACGCACGTCCTCGTGCCACATTCGTTCAAGAAAGCATACGAGCCGAGATTCTCGCCTTCCTCTCTGCAAACTACTTGCAATATTTATGCTCCGCCGGCGCTATTGATGAACAACCGATTTTTTGGACGTTAACCGTGAAAGTTGAGGAGGCGCTGTGAATTTATTTGCCCTTCGGTTTTGGTTTATGAGGGAGGATTTGTTTTTTTCGAATTTCAAGGACAGTATTTTGGAATTGCTGAGGAAATTTCGTAATTGAAAAATTATAAAAATTTGGTATTCAAAGGTAAGAGTCCGAAATTGAGGGTCACAAGGGTCATGAGCGTCGGAATAAAAGTCCAAATGAGGGTCGCAAGTTTAAGGGTCACAAGGGTCGGATTAAGGGCCCAAATAAGGGAACAAGGGTCGCAATAAGGGTCTAAATAAGGATTGCAAGTTTAAGGGTGACAGGGGGTCGGATTAAGGGCCCAAATAACGATAACAAGGATCGCAATAAGGGTCACTAGTTTAAGGGTTGGATTAAGGGCCCAAATAAGGGTAAAAAGGGTCGCAATAAGGGTCTCATAATGAGTCGCAAGTTTAAGGGTCACAAGGGTCGGATTAAGGGCCCCAATAAGGGTAACAAGGATCGCAATAAGGGTCTAACTAAGTGCGACAAAAATGAGATGAAGGGTCGCAAGGGTCAGAGTAAGGTTCCAAATAAGGATGATGATGGTCAGAACCTAAGGATCACCAGGGGCAGAATAAGGGTCGCGAGGGTTATAATGAGGGTCAGATCACGGATCCAAATGAGGGTCCCAAGGGTCAGATTAAGAGTCCAAATAAGGGTTATGGGCGTCAGAAACTAAAGGTCACAAGGGCCAAAATGCAGGTTTCAATACCGTTCTACATTGTACAAATCCAAATCGACTTTTGATGATGAAAATTTGGTGCTCGAAATTTAGACTCCAAAATTAAGGGTCAGAAGTGAAGAGACACGAGGCCCAGATTAAGGGTCACAAGGGCCATACGGGGGTTAACGAGCGGAGCGAGTTGCACTTTCCGTTCATGATAACGTTTCTTTAAATCAACAATTCTAGATGTTCCATTCAAGATGTTAAAATTAAATAAAAGAATGCATAAACGACTGAATGCAACTGGGGAAATTAGAGATTTATTATTGAAAATTTTCCCTTCGTTCAGATCATTCCCTCCGCAGTGACGAAATAATTCCCGCTCGTCTATCGATACCTGTCGAGTTACTTGAGATGCGTTGGCACTCTGTCCCCCTGAAATGATATCTGGTGATGGCAGATTGAGCGGCTAAGTAGGCGGACTGTCTCAACCGTGTATTCATAAACGGTTCACATAGCCCCCCCTCCCCCTCCCCCGGCCCTCAACGAGACATTCACATACACTCAGTGCAACATACACATCGGATTCCTGGCATCCACCATTGTTTAACGTACGTGCTGTGTATTGCACTACGGACAGTTTCACAATCAAGCGTGGAATCATGACGACGTTATATTCATAAGACTTCTCTGCTACTTCAAAAGCAATACGTATGACCGGGATTATGTGTGCAAGTTGCCATCGCCAACGCAGAGCCATAAATGCAGAAGTGGAAGAAATTAAAAGTCAGGCTTGTTGAAAAAAATTGGTTGGATGAGTGGTATATGTGTGGATTTTCTCAGTCGGTGTCTTTCGGATATCTTGAGAGGCGGTCGGGGGAGGGGGGAGGGGGGTTAGGGGGGAGAGAGAGACGGAATTTATGCGCGGGAAACGTGATTGAGGAGGCAGCCAACGATTAATGGACGGGAGATCCCTCGTTACATTGCGCAATTCTACACCATTGAATCTAAATAGAAAATTGTTTTGAGATAAATCTCGCCTGTGCAATTGATTTTATTTTCTAATTTCAACACTGGAGTGAATAAAAAAAATGAAAAGGAGAAAATGACTCATGAATTTTGAGAGAAGTAAAGAAGTACTTCTAGTATTGTTCATTCGTTTATTTGAAATAATAATAATTTGTAAGCGTTCGTTGAATGTTTTATGATAATAAAGTCAATCGTTTTGATAAATAATTATTTGATCTCGATTATTCTTTCAATTTCGGGTCATTGAGTTTTCAGTGATTTCAATTACGTAGAAATCATTGATTTCAGTTGAATAGAGTCAATGAAATCACTGGAAATCATGCTTTAAATCAATGAAATCGTGAATTCAATGCAGTCATTGAAATCACTGGTGTCGTCAGGTGAAATCGACTGCAGTCTACAGTCATGGTGTCACTCGATCTTGGAGTTATTAGCCCCTCCCCGAGTGGAAATTCTGTTCAGGTCTCGATCAGAAACTGATCAAGTCCGATCCGAAATTCTGATCAGGCATGTTACGCCTCTGCCTTACGTTTTTCCACTAGGGTTTCTCCGCCTTCCATCATTAGGCATTAATTAAATTTAATTTTTTTGAGAGAAAAAATTAGTAACTTTCTAGCCGGGAATCGAACCCGGGATCTCCCAATGTCGCGTCGGGTACTCTTACCATCTGAGCTACCAGGACACTTACGAATTTCACTCTCAAATTGACTCATACCCGAGTGGAAATTCTGTTCAGGTCTCGATCAGAAACTGATCAAGTCCGATCCGAAATTCTGATCAGGCATGTTACCCCTCTGCCCTAGGTTTTTTCACTAGGGTCGCCACTTATAATTACAATTAACAACTGTTTTGACCAAATGTACTGTTACGCCCCAGATTTGGTCAATTGCGTTATTGTTTAATATGTGGACATAGAGCATTGTCAGCGTGACACTTACCAGCGTAACTGGATTATGCTGACCAAGTGATGAAATGTAAACAATCAATGTATTATTTAAGAGACGATTGGGTCTGCACAGAACAGACCTGAATTGGACTCCGACGCGTACAAAACTCGTAAACTCTTTGTAATCAGTCGGATGACACAGTAATTATAATCATGTAATAAATTCTCATATTTAAATACCGATAAACCATTGGTGGAATTTATCCCTTTAAGCCTAGAACCTACGATAATTATAAGTAGCCCCCGCGCTGGGTACAACAGTACGTCAAAATATACAAATTGAATCAGAAAATTAGAAAGGAAAAAATTTGGGGAAAAAATGTCGAGGAAAATGAGACGGGTATGTTTTAACACTTTCTAATTTTATGAGATTGTTCAACCTGTGAATCAGAGGATCCTTAAACGCCTGAGTAATGGCTTCAAGAATGAAAAATGCAATTGTCACTTTCCAACGATATTTTTCTCTCCCCGTAAATGTGCAATTTGTGGGGAGCATTTCCCATAAATACTTCATTTTTTCATAAATGTCAGTCAAGCTGGACGGGAGGAAATTGTTGTCAGTTTTAAAACAATATAATCTCATTCGTGTGATCGTAAAACGATGCATCCGCTTCACCCTCGCCTTGCAACGATGAATAAAAAGGGTATGTGCGTTTGTTCGTAGGTGGCACACACGAGCTCGTGTTTCATATTTATATTCTTCATCTGCATACGGCAATGCCAGGGCGTGCCTCGGGGCGATCAGACAAGGTGGAAGGGTCATGTGCGGGATTGGAAAAAATTGTTGCCTGAATTTTCCGTGTCGAATTCCGGAAATTTTTAGGGTGTTCAAGTTCCACTGAAATTTTGGGAAATTTTGGCCGTGAAAATTCAGAATTTCGTGGGAAAATCAGAGAGAACTGTGAATTTTCGATCCATTTTTCCCTGAAAATGAATAGAAAACCAGAAAATTCTCGTAAAAAAAATTTCTGCCTGAATTTTCCGTGTCAAATTCCGGAAATTTTTAGTGTGTTCACGTTCCACTGAAATTTTGGGAAATTTTGGCCGTGAAAATTCAGAATTTCGTGGGAAAATCAGAGAGAACTGTGAATTTTCGATCCATTTTTCCCTGAAAATGAATAGAAAACCAGAAAATTCTCGTAAAAAAAATTTCTGCCTGAATTTTCCGTGTCAAATTCCGGAAATTTTTAGTGTGTTCACGTTCCACTGAAATTTTGGGAAATTTTGGCCGTGAAAATTCAGAATTTCGTGGGAAAATCAGAGAGAACTGTGAATTTTCGATCCATTTTTCCCTGAAAATGAATAGAAAACTAGAAAATTCACGCAAAAAAAATTTTTGCCTGAATTTTCCATGTCAAATTCCGGGAATTTTTAGTGTGTTCAAGTTCCACTGAAATTTTGGGAAATTTTGCCAGTGAGAATTCAGAATTTCGTGGAAAAATCAGAGATAACTGTGAATTTTCGTTCCTTTTTTCCCACAATTCCCGGAATTTCAAGAATTTTAAAGGAATTCCCTGAAAATTCAAAGGCATTCGGCAGTGAAAATTCACGTAAAGTGTAGAATTTCCGTCTTCCTGCCGCTAAAAAAATGGAACTTTACTTGAACTTTCTCACGGAGAGAAAAATTCAATAAAAATTACCAGAAAAAAAAGTGAAAATTACGTTTCGAAAGGTAATCTCGAGCGAAGTAAAATTCAATAAAAAGTGTGAGTCGGAACTGAAATTGTACGAATCGCCACGTAAATTCAACGATTTGTTCCATAAAAATTAAACAGCTGGGAACGTAGAAATAACTCACCAGCTTCATAAAAATTGTTGAACGTTCAAGAATTTTTGATTTTCGAGGCACAACAAGTCGGCAAATTTCTGGGAGATTTGACTTCCTCGGGAAAAATGACAATTTCGTACTTTGTTCGGCGATGAACCTGAAAATTCACTGAATGTTTCAGATTTCTTCTCTTCCATTCCCATAAAAATTGCCGGAAACTGATTCCCCACTGCGGCTTGCGTGAATTGTTCCGCAATTTTTCCTGAATATTTCTCTCCGCGCAGGGACAGATCACTGTCACTGCATTGTAAGACAATATTCTCGCGGTCATAATGCAACGCAGAGGCGACCCCAATGAACTTAAAATCCGAAGATAACGTTACACTTGTGTCAGAAAAAAAAATGCACTCCACCTGCGGTTTTTACGTTGGTACGATCTCGCATTTCTAAATTAGCGTACAATTTCATGTAGCTTTATTGCTGGAGATATAACTGAGTACGTGGGAATGCTTCAATTTGATTTTTCCGTTACGTCAAAATCACATAATCATTTCCAATTGGAGCCAATCTCCCATTTTCCCTCGCCAACAAAGGATATGAGGTAAATAATAATGGAAAAGGAATGCGGCGAATTCGAGGAGGCTAATGATAATCTTGAATGGTTGGTGGAGATAAATCGTGAATGGACATTGTTATTCATCACCCGGAGAGATTCATCAACCGGATCATAAAGCAATCGAAGGCCGATTCACTGGGATCCGAGAGGATTTGAATTCTCAATAGGGACTTCAGTGGATTCCAGGCGTCGTTTGATATACAGTGTCTGGATACATTGTTAAATGATAAATTCACACTGTTGAAAATTTTAAAGGAATTTCGTGGTTGAAAATTGACGATTCCAGGGAGAAGTCACATTATTGAACTTTACTTCGCTCGCGGATTACCTTTCGAAAAGTAATTTCCACGTTTTTTTCTAGTAATTTTTATTGAATTTTTCTCTCCGTGTGGGAAAAAAATGTTGAGATGTAAAAAGTTGGAAATGACTTGGAAATTTCTTCTGGCACCAAATCCAGTGAAGGGATCTTTTTTCCCTCGACCAAATCAGTGAAAGATAATAATTATTATTCGTTTGCGGTCAAATTAAAAGAACGGAAGTCTCCGGCAATTTGGAAAAGTTTCTTTACCAATAACAATATATCTTATTGAGGATCGCCGAGGGAACGATGCCGCTCGCAGAAAGAATTTCTCTTTCATTACAGGCTCAGGCCTTCCTCTGATGCGGTATTATTGCGGATGAGATGGGCCCATTTGTTGTCCCATCACCGAGATTGGACTGTTCGATCATCCTTTCACCTCTCGTCTCTAATTCCAGTGATTGAACTGCTCTTTCCTCTCCTTATTTTCATTTTGTGACTTTTGTTGTTGCTGGGGCCGTTAGAAGGCACCTGGAGAAACGATGGATAATCGACCATCTAAACACTAATAACGCAATATCCTTTTTGAGCTCTGAGCGTCAAGGGCTCAGGCCGGGCCTTTCTCCAAATTAATTGTTCAAAACTAACGTTAAACTCTCACGGGGCTTGATTGTTCTTCTCTCGTGACTGGGATAATTACCGACGAAAAAAGGGGAGAAGCCGTTAACTAGTCCCAGACAATCTCGTGTTCACTCTAAACTCGTGAAGGAATTAATGTAATTTGTAGGAATTTTAATTCAATATTTTGACGCGAGTCTAAATACCCCGATTGTTGTGGAGGTTTCTCACCTCAATTTTTTTGTCACTCCCGTTCTAATTAGAAACGTCGAAACATGTGAATTTTACAGGAGAGCGGAAAAACTGGTAGTGACTGTCCTTTTGTGAATTTAATCAAACTCAGGCACGGATTATTTTCCACACTCGGAGACTTAAATCGACTTAGCTCTCTTGATTTTCCCCTTCAACCGAGTTATGTCGACTTAAACCGCCACTCAATAAAAAAAATCGATTGACAAATTATCAGGTGGATGGATTTAATTAATTGTCCTTTATTCTAAAGTCATAATAAAATTCTATAGTCGGTAAAGTGAGAAAGCTAGAAATCCAATTCTTTAATTCAAACTACACCAATTTAAGAAGAATATTAAGACCCATTGAATCCATACAAAACGAGCCAAGTCGTCTTGGCTCATTTTTAAATCATTTTTTTCGGATTATGTCGACTCAGCTCCTCTGAAATGGATTTTTCCCGAAATTGCGACTCAACCCGTTTTATTTCGGTCCGAAAAAGGCATTAAATATATTTTGAGGCTAAAGTCCTTTATGCGGCAGATGCATCACACCCTCAAGAGTCGATTTCAGTGAGAAACTTATTTTCGAAAAAAAGTATCGGAGCAACCTAGCCCTGATGATGCAGACTGAAATGTTTGCGAAACGTCGGCAAAAAGCTGAATCTAGACGCGGCATCCATCCGGAAGTCATCATAATGAATAATAATATCGGCCGCGAAGGCCTCAAAACTCAAAATAAGAAATTATTTGGGACAAAAGTATCAAAAACTAGAATATTGTGACCTCCTCATTTGGAATATTCAAATAAATAATTAAGGTAAATTATATAATGTTCAATTCATCTTACTTCACGAAATAAAATATTAATTACCCAAAGAAACCCCTAAGTTATTACAATACAGACAAGTTAATGAAATATTTATTGATTGAATGACCACTGATTTCCCGTTCCACCAATGCGGATCGAAATAATCGATTCAAAGTCACTCGGAAGGCTGAAAAAAGCAGTCGTCGAGACCTTGGACCTTCAAACAATACCGAGGGTTTAAGAACAGTACGAAACAATGCCCCGGGGATACATTGTCTTCGTTTATACATGTTTTTGAGTATGAAATTCAGTGGAGTGTGGAGTAAGGTCAGCCTTCAATATGACGTCTCTCTTCCCCGGAGCAGAAAATCATTGGACTGTGAATCGAAACGAATCGGACTATCGGAGTATTTTGGCCATTATCAGCGCCACCAACGGAAACAATAGTTACCGGAGATTAAAAAATACAGCTCAATTATTATTGGTTTAATGTTTACACTGAGAAAAAAAAATATTTTTGCCAAATATTCACTCACTTGAGAGAAGTATTTACTTTTTCAAAATCGTATTTCTCCAATCGAGTCATTCCCAGGCGAGCCTGACTAAGTTTCAATTACAACAGTCATGTTGCTCTAGAGGATGACTATGTTGGCACAAGACCTTGGTTGGACTCTTCTAATGATTATTCATATTTCCAGAATTTTTAATATTCTGCGGGGAAGAATTTGGATCAATTTTTTAATGTTGATAATTATTGAAGAAGTTCACTCAAGGTCGTAACTAACATGATCATATTCTAGAGCAATATAATTGACATGATTGAAACCCAATGAGGATTGACTGAGAATGAGTCGAATGCACTGGTAGAACGGATTAGTTATTGTTAACGAATAGATTTTGGTTAGAGGTTAGGGTCCATTCGGTCCCACCAAATGTTCATGCGTTAACAGTTAACGATAGTTATTTTCATCACAAGGTGCACAAAGTATTTTCTGTCGAATGTGGCTTTGTATAATCACATTCATCAACTCGGGCCTTCAATTGAAGCCCGAGTTGAAGACCCGAGTTTATAGCAAAGATGTCAGACAAGATATGAATGTTTTTTTGGGCTCAAACGAAAGAGCGGGTCGAGAANCGCTGCTACAAACTCGGGTCTACAACTCGGGCCTTCAATTGAAGGCTGTGTGTGTTAGTTCGATTTCCCGGGGAACCGAATTTTTCAACGGAAGGCGAGCGGGAGATTGCTAATAGAGGAACCGCCTGTACCGGCATAGGTTTTCTGTGGTTTCTCCATACTACTTCTATGTTCTATAGGAGTGCGAATGCGGTACAGTGTAGAATCCACAGCCGCATGCATAGGGTTGGATAGAGTGCCGAATGGGACCCGAAAAGGGACTCCGAGGCCGTAAAAAAAGAAAAAAACAAATGTAATTGCGAAAATTTCGCTGTCTCCCTTAGATTCCGAAGTATTCCTCAAAAACTGAACTGAATTAATAAAATCATTTTAACGACCGTTAATGGCTGAGAAGTCGGAGTTTTCTGGAAAGATTGAGTGAATTTACGTGATAAAAAAAATAGTAAAATAACATCGGCCAAAAAAAACAAACGTCCGATACGTCGAAAGAGGGGTCAATTAGATTCGAGAGGAGAATAAGAGCCATTGGAGACTAAAAATGAGATTCGTAATGCGGAACGTGATCACCCCGAGACACGAACCCAAGCACCCACGATATATAATCCTCGGGGAGAGATTCTTCATGAGGATATCTGACTACTCATTGGTTCGTGATCGTGTTCAACTCGTGTGTCCGTGAGACACCAACACGTGTCGCTGTATCGCCCTGTCTCACTCCCCCAAGAATCGTGCATTATTTCAAGTCGTGCGCCAACTACGTCTACATCGGAGGAAAAACCTTTAAAAACTATCAAGACAGATGCAAAAGTGGCCATTTACAATTTATTCTCACCGAGAGTGAAAACACACGCGTGACGAGAAGAAGAAAAAAAAATCGCCCCCTTTTAGCGAATATTTTGTCTCCATCAGCGTTACAATCTCAATTTTGGATAATTGCGATAACCCAAATGACAGGAATACGGAGGGTAATGACGAAAAATGGGAGATACAATCGCAAAGTGCAATTATGTCGCTGATGGAGCTGAGATGATTCGACAAGTCGTGTGTGTGTGTGCTATTTCAAGAGCCTAAAGTGATGAGAGAATGCGAGAAACAGAGAGTTGGAGAGGATGCGCCGAGTCATCGTCCAATCGATTGATCCAGCATCGATCGAGGCCCGTGATAAAATTCACGTATAACCTCTAATGGACTTACCGGTACAAATTGCACTCTTGCAATGGTGGTGAGATACCATACTGAGAGAACTGCACGTTCACCATTCAATGGAAAATACCTGCACTGTTAGCAGGTTTTTTTTTCAATTTAAGGTACAGCTGCGTGTGCATTTTCAATGTTGTCGATTTGAATTTAATTTAGGATGAGATGAAAATCGAGAACTCTTGGGGAAATTGGAAAAGAGTATTTGTGCATCTGTGTGTACTAGAAGAATCCAAATTGACTTCTGGTGATGGAAATTTGGTACTCGAAATTAAGGTTCTACGATAAGGGGTGACAAGGGTCAGAGTAAAGGTTCAAATAAGGGTGATGGAGGTCAAAAGCCAAGGGTATGAAGGTAAAGGTCAGCAGGGTCAAAATAAGGATCACGAGGTTTAGATTAAGGGTCACAAGGGTCTTAATAAGGGCTACAAGGGTCATAATAAGGGCCACAAGGGTCTCCGTATATTAGAAAAATGCAAATTGACTTCTGGTGATGGAAATTTGGTACTCGAAATTAAGGTTCTAAAATAGAGGATTACAAGGGCCAGAGTAAGGGTCCAAATAAGGGTCAGGGAGGGCAAAAGTCCAGGGTCAGATGGTAAAAGTCAGGAGGGTCAAAATAAAGGTCACGAGGTTCAGATTAAGGGACACAATGGTCAGATTAAGAGCCACAAGGGTCATAATAAGGGCCACAAGGGTCTCTGTATATTAGAAAAATGCCAATTGACTTCTGGTGATGAAAATTTGGTACTCGAAATTGAGGTTTTACGATAAGGGGTTACAAGGGTCAGAGTAAGGGTCCAAATAAGGGTCATGGAGGTCAAAAACCAAGAATCTGAAGGTAAAGGTCAACAATGTCAAAATAAGGATCACGAGGGTTATTATGAGGGTCAGATTAAAGATCCAAATAAGGGTCACAAGGCTCAGATTAAAGTCACGAGGGTCGAAATAAAGGTCACGAGGTTCAGATTAAGGGCCACAAGGGTCAGAATATCTCTCTATATTATAAAAATCCAAATCGACTTCTGGTGATGAAAATTTGGTACTCGAAATTAAATCTCCAAAAAAAAGGGTCAAAATAAGGGTCGCAAGGGCCAGTATAAAGGCCCAAATAAGGGTCAGGCGTGGGTTGGCGAGCGGAGCGAGCAGGGGGCGTAGCATAATAATTCATATAAAAATAATTTGATATAAATTATGATGATTATGCCGATGTCTGTTTGAATAAATAAATAATAACAAAATAAAAATCAATAACTCCCCAGACTTTCTTGAAATCGCATTACATTGTCTATGATTTTATTTATCATCAAATTACTCGTATTCCCCTGCGTAGGCCATAACTGTTATAATCCCTGTATTTTCCGATGCATAACACGTTTTCGAGATAGTTCGATGCATGTTTCGGGCGCGTGGGTCGTCTTCCTGGGGGCCGGTTAATGGCGTCATTGTTATCGATGATAATTCCACACCCACGCACTCTCTAAAACCCCGGCTAAATCAGCGCGGCTATCGATTCGTCATTTAAAAAAATCATTAAAACGTGATTTATTCCATTTCACGATTCTCTTGATCGATGGTGTGTCATGATTTTTAACTCATTCTCCAGTGGATGCTCATGCCATGTGTGAACAAATATTTTATCTCTCAATGGTCCAGCGAGAAAAAATTCCTAGTGATCGGAATTTTTGATTGAGAAATGCAGCGTCTGCGTCCGCCAGGTCATCCTCATTTCTGTATCTTTTTTTGATACACGAGGAGAAATTTATTTTGAAATTTGAAAAATTTGAGATGAGAAAAAATCATGAAATTTCAGATTTTGAATTAATTGAAAATTCAGGTGAATGTATTCTTGAATTTTCAATGACGAAATTCCTTGAAATTTCAGTGAAACAATGCGATTAAAATTTCCAACTGCTGAACTTAGGTAATTCTTCGCGGAACATCAGCCCCAGATAATAACAAAAACCATTAAGTGAATGTAAAAATGAGTAGTGAATAAATACTGGTTAGAATCAACATCAACTTGTCGTCTCCCGCATCGATCGTGCGTCGATTCTAAATCACCCTCGTCATTGTAATGTGGCAATCCGAAGGTTATCCGATTGTCGAGTTGTACAACAGCAACAGCCTAGCCCCAGTGGCAACATAGGAAATCCATGAGATCACTCATTGCTTATAATTAGTCAGCGCCATTAATTTGTTAGTTTATACTCAAGCTGGCTCACCCTTTTTACCAGGAAACTGTGAATGGAGGGAGAGCTCGTGCATACGATCGCGAGCATCCGCGACAGGGTCAAGAGCGGTATGAAATTCCAGCGCGGATTAAATTCAAATGTTACGTAAAACCGGTCTCCAAGATCCCTCGTGTACAACGCATAAGATGCTCTCAGACAGACCGACGTCCTCCTAATCATCCCCACTATTATTATTTAATTCGATTACGTCCGGCGATGCCGCGAGACGAGACGAGACGAGATGAGACGAGAAACTGCATCTTCTCGTTGTCTCGTTGCCGGGAAACCATTGTCTCGTCTCGTCTCGTACCGAAATACGAGAGCAATTTCTTGTCTCGTATCATCGAGAATTGAGAGATTCTCTCGTCTCGTCATGTCTCTCATAGCGTTTAGCTCATCTCGTCTCGTTTCTCTCGTGTCTCGCGGCATCACTAATTGAGAGATTTTCTCGTCTCGTCTCGTCTTATCTCTTCTCTATAATCCAATTTGCACGGAAAAAAATACATAGAGGGACAGAGAGGGGGAGGCTGTCTCGACTCTTGTCTTGTCTCGTTTCTGTCATTGTCTCGAATGTCTCTTCTCGTCTCGTCCAGTCATGTCTCGTCTCGTCTCGTCTGGTCATGTCTCGTCTCGTCTCGTCTCGTCATGTTTCGTCTCGTCTCGTCATGTCTTGTCTCGTCTCGTCTCGTCATGTCTCGTCTCGTCTCGTTTGTCTCGCGTCTCGCAGCATCACTAATTCGGAATAATTTTTTTATCCGCCATCGGCAATGAGGTCATGCTGATCGATCAATTAGACAATCAATCCAGCGGAAAAACTATTTGAATCCGCGTTGAATTTGCATTGCTAATTTGTTTTGGCGCTCGAGGAGACGCTGAAAATGCTCGAGGGATTTTATCACCTTCCAGCAATCACTTCGTACTTGGCGCATTGACGAATGATCTTGGGCCTCTGGAGATTCTCAAAACTCCTCCATGTTTCTTCTCCACCGGTTTTATTGCGCTCCCGGCAATAATACCCCGCTGAAATAACGTTAATAAACATGTTCTAGGCGGTGCACACCCCATAAGTATCGCTCTGACTCTACTCTCCAGTGCACACTCGCCGAAGAAGATTTATCCAGCATCGCCGGCTACAAATCAAAGAACAAAGTAACGTCCAACGTCACCTCCTCCTCCGGCTCTTCCGCATTGCTGGCGGTGAAAAAAAATTGTCGCGGAAAATATGGTGATCAAAGCAACGAGTGAAAATGAAGGGGAAGAGAAAATTAACGTGAATCGATTCAACGATTTCACTGAATTGAATGAAAATAAAAAATCCACTTGGATATATATCGGTATATCTATGATCTCGATTTCTTGCTGTGCGCATGCAATTCCAGAGTCTCTTCGTTAATTACGCCGGCCGACGATCGACTCTCGCGTGAGAAACGATTTTTCTGTTTTATTTGATTTTTTTTATTTCATCAAACTCCCTCTCCAGTCTCTCCTACCCTCTGGTAATTTTTTTTAATGGTATCGATCGCTGCACGAGATCTTTCAATGAAGCTCGCCTATGGGCTATAAATTATCCTATCCGTGAGAATGTCGAGAGAGAGAGAGAAAGAGAAACATCATCTGAATCTCAAATTTATCGCTGAAACCTTGAGAGCAGCAATTTTTTTCAAAATCATTTTCCGCGGATTACTTCACGTATTAATCCGCGGATAATTTGAAATAGCTTGTTGAGTGGGCGAATTGAAGTCGACGATTTGATAAATAACCTTGTAGTACGTGAGAATATCGGGAGCTCCAGAACTGGTATTTTGCCGGACTATTCGACAGACGGCAATAGTTGATTATGTATCTTGGAATAGCTGTAACATCGAGCTGTGGGGATTCGAGTGGGCGGTCATTCATGACTCTCAACCACTTTCCACCTGACCGGATTCAATTTCAACTAAAGAGGTGAGTAAAATCCGAAAGAGGAAGTAGGGAGCTGATTAGATTGCGAGAATTATCGGCAAGTCCCGGCAGATGGCTTTCAGGAAATTGTTAACGTTCGTAAAACCGAATCATGCTAGGGAGATCGCTGCGCGCGATACACTAGTCCCTTTGTGAAAGTTTATATAGTAATTATGAGTAAGAGCCAGACTTTTAAAAACTGTCCTCAGACCTCTTGTCTCAAAGAGAACAACACATGTCTCTGTGGACGGAGATTGTTTCTAAAACCCTTAAGAGGGAGTGTGAAGACCGCAGGCCTGTGATGCCGCAAGAGACTTTACGAGACATCACGAGACAATAATTTGGAGGGATTGTCTCGGTCTCATGCTAGGGAGGATCATGCTAGGGAGATCGCTGCGCGCGATACCCTAGTCCCTTTGTGAAAGTTTATATAGTAATTGTGAGTAAGAGCCAGACTTTTAAAAACTGTCCTCAGACCTCTTGTCTCAAAGAGAACAACACATGTCTCTGTGGACGGAGATTGTCTCTAAAACCCTTAAGAGGGAGTGTGAAGACCGCAGGCCTGTGATGCCGCAAGAGACTTTACGAGACATCACGAGACAATAATTTGGAGCGATTGTCTCGGTCTCAGTGAGCGCGGAAATTTTTGGTCTCGTCTCAGTCTCGAAATACGCAGTATCGACTTCAGTCGTAATGACTCCGAGTCAATTTATCCCACCTCGGTTTCCATTTTTCGGCGTTTTTTATACATAGAAAATCGCGACGAGACAAAGCGAGACAAAAACCGAGATGTTACATTGAACACACGAAAAACTTGGGACCGAGATGAGATAAATTGTCTCAGAGTCATTACGAGAGGAGTCCATACTGCGCATTTCGAGACTGAGACGAGACCAAAAATTTCCGCGTTCACTGACCGAGACCATCTCTCCAAAATATTGTTTCGTAAAGTCTCTGGCGGCCTCACTAATCTTATTTACATTAATACTACTTTACATTCAGCAGTCTAAACCAACAAAAATATCATTGACTCAACATCAGTGGCATCAATTAATACCGCATCACGTAACTCAATGAATTTTTCATACGAGTAAAAATATTATTGTTCAGCTATTTTTCAATGTCTTATTTGCAATGATAAGTCATAATAGGAGGGGATAATTCAGTGGTATTTCTCACAATAACAATCGTCCACCATTTTGAATGAATGCTGTAACCTCTAATGATGTCGCAACAGTCAACTATGTAAACGACTAGATCCTCCTGCAGACACTGAAGAGCAAACTTTTGTCTGTATCTCGTGTATGTGGAGTCGAGTTGCCGCCGGATATGGGCGCCACTTCCTGCTAACATCCCGGTGATCCCGCGTGAGAGGAGCGGCGGCCTTTTCAAGTCTCACCGATTCCTCCGCCATTGTATTTGAATGGTCATTCTGTATCTACCCTCTTAAATGCAACTGAACAGGACAGCAGACCGGCTGAAACTCTTCCGCGTCCCATTGTCAGCTCTGGTAAATGCGCCTACGACTATCTCATTCAACGTCAATGCTCATCTCACCACATCCCTTGTTAATTCAAATGATCCCGTGAAATAACATTTATACAATGGAGCCATGTTCAATGTTACGTCATCATCCCACGTCAGGTTTATACCGATCTGTTGGCTATTCTAAAGCGTTATCCGATCCTCCAATTACCGTAAAATGCCGTTTGCCAATTACCGATGGCTGTTTTAACCTCATTTTCAGCCGCACGACTCGACAATTTTCCACCTGTTTTCATTATTATCCTGCAGTCAATCATTTTCGGACGTTTCCCAGACTATTCCGTTTTGCATTTTCTTGAAGGGAAGAGTATATTGTTGGAAAAAATCATTGAAATTTCATGGACAGTTGACTAGTAATTTTTTAGTGTGGAAAAAATGATGAAATTTCGGAATTATTTTATTCAGGTTTTGAGTTTATTTTGGAATAATCAAACTGAAATTTTCGGGGTGTAGATTTTTCCACGAAATTATGAATTTTTACTTGAGCAATTCCTGGAAATTGCGGGGGAAGTAAAATTTTAGAAAAGACTAGGGAGCTACGATCCTTATTCTGACCCTTGCGACCCTTATACTAACCCTCATTATGCCCCTCGTCACCCTTATTTTGGTTCTGATGACCCTTAATCTGATCGTTGTAACCCTTACTTAGACCCTTATCTGTTACCCTTATTTAAACCCTTAATCTGACCCTTGCGACCTAAATTTTCATCACCAGAAGTCGACTTGGATTTTTATAATATAGAGAGATATATTTTGACCCTTGTGACCCTTATTTGGATCCTTAACCTCATTATAAACCTCGTAACCCTTATTTTGACCCTCATGACCCTTAATCTCAATTCCGTGACCCTTGTGATCCTTAATCTAACCCTCACGACCCTTATTTTGATCCTCGTGACCCTTATTATGACTTTCTTGTGACCCTTACTCTAACCCTCATGACCCTTAATCTGAATTTCGTGACCCTTATTCTGACCCTTCTTTAGATCCTCAATCTGACCCTCATTATAGCCCTCGTAACCCTTATTTCGACCCTCATGACCCTTAATCTGAATTTCGTGACCCTTATTCTAACCCGTGTGACCCTTCTTTGGATCCTTAATGTGACCCTCATTCTGACTCCCGTGACCCTTATTTTGACCCTCGTGACCCTTTCTTTGCCCCTTGTGCCCCTTAATTTTGGAGTCTCAATTTCTCTTCCCAAATTTTTATCACCAAAAGTCGATTTTCATTTTTATAATACAAAAACATTCCAGAACGTGCACTAAAAATATCAACCAAAAATTTTAACCACAACTTCACGTCCTTCCCACCAAGTAAAAAGCCTCCATCAGCAAACAAAATGACGAATAAATGCAGCTACAGCAGATCGTTAAACTCCTCGTGCCTCTCAATTTTTCAAATTTTTATCTCAACAAGAGCTCAACGTTACCATTAGTCCTCCTCGGGGTGATAAATCTGAAGTAACGAGCTACCATGTATCCGTTATCCCCTTCAACAAAATCCCGAGCGAGAGAGAGAGAGAGAGAGAGAGAGAGAGAGTCGACGAATCGATCGGCTGCTCCAGTGGACGAGAATATTGGAATTATCGGGCCGCATGGAGCGTGCACGGGACGCGCGGAGGGGCCAGAAGACAGGTGAGACGAGGTCGGGACAGCCTCGGGGTCATCCCCCGTGCTCACTCGTAACCCCGTGATGTACCCCAGCAGCACGATGTCTACATGATGCATCGGGGCCCTCGGGTGAGAGCAGGTGACACGCGGGTCAAGACTGGTCGCGTCACTCAGACACTCGTAACCACCTCGGCACATGTAACCGATCCCAAGTCACCCTCATTGTCATAAACAAGAATTTGCTTCGAGTCAAAGCAAATCCTCGGGTTTCTCATTGAAGTGGAAATATTATTATTGGGGACTGTATTTTCAAACTCGTGCTCGATGCGCCCGCGGAATGCACCTCGGAAGTCCTGAATTATTGCATTACCGGAGTCAATGCCGAGGGTGCATGCGATAGCCACCTTGAAGTATGTCAATGTCATGGACACGTCTCGGGTTCGGGCGGTTCCTCTCAACAAGAGCGAAAACCAGTTTCCAATCACGTGGTGAGGACAGAGGGCCCCATCGGGCCTCAATGTTTTTCAAATAATATTGATGACTCGAATATGGCCAGGCTCATTTTTCCACACATGACGACGGTGAAACTGATACCGGGGGTATCGATTAAAAAACGAAATCATTAATCAGAGCCCCGAGATTATTGGGTGATTCAACCGCACCCGGCAATGGGACAGTAAATAAATACTGAAAATAGTCGAGGAGAAACGGAGATCATTAATTGGAACTCTCGAAAATGGAGAGAAAAAATTGAAAAAAATTAAATTAAATTAAATTGAATAAAAAAAAAAGAAAACAAAAAAACCCGTAACCCGCATTTTTTTTTCATAAAATTTCAGAATTATTTTATTTACTTTTTGATTTTATTGTGGAATAATCAAACTGAAATTTACAGGGAATTTTTCCACGCAATTATGAATTTTCACTGAAGAAATTCCTCGAAATTCTAGTGGAAGTAAAATTTTTTAAAGGACCAGGAGCAATGTCCGCGGTCATGATCCTTATTCTGACCCTTGCGGCCCGGAATATGACCCTCGTGACGCTTATACTAACCCTCATTATACTCGTGACCTTTATTTTGGCCGTAATGACCCTTAAACTGACCCTTGTCACCCTTACTTAGACCCTCGTGCCCTTGAAATGACCCTCGTGGCCCTTATACTAACCCTCATTGTACCCCTCGTGACCCTTATTTTGGCCGTGACGACCCTTAATTTGATCCTTGTGACCCTTATTTAAACCCTTATCTGTCCCCTTATTTGGACCCTTAATCTGACCCTTGCGACCTAAATTTTCATCACCAGAAGTCGACTTGGATATTCATAATATAGATATATATTTTGACCCTAATGACCCTTATGTGGATCTTTAACCTGACCCTCACTATAACCCTTGTAGCCCTTATATTCGCCCTCGTGGCCCTTATTAAAGATTCAACTGAAAATTCAATGAAGAAATAACTAGAATGGGATAAAAATGTCCTGAAAGAACTCCAGAACTCGAAGATTATGGGGTAATCCAAATGCTTTCAGCAACGAAACCATGAATAAAAATCGAAAATAGTTTAGAAGAAACAGATCATTAATTAAAACTCTCAAAAATGTAAAGTGTATCTTAAAAATCCAGGCATGCACATCTTCTTCCGGAGTTATTCAGGAGTTAGTGGAAGCCTCGGGGCTTCATTGTATTACAATAATAACTTGAACACGCGGGCTTACAGCACCATGGAAAGTAAAGAATCTCTTTAAGGACTAAAAATAAAGAGGAATATTCATACACGCACCGCAGGCCACGCTTAACTTATGCACTTCCTTCTCCTCCTACTCTCACTCAGAGACTCGACTGAACAAATATTCATTTCCAGGTGAGCGTTTGGGTCAGCAAAACTCGTCCGCGATGAAAGTGCGATGAGAGAAGGCTAAAGCACCGGGGAGTTATGTACATCCCGGAGGCTCTCGTGATTGCTGGTCGGTGTCGTGGGTGCCTCTCGATGCACTTTCCCCCAGGTACTAATATAAATACATCCCAGACATGCAGGATTCTAAGCGAAAACACACCTTATCTTTAGAGGAAGCATCCCTTTTCGATTTCACTTGGAGGAAAGTTCTGTTGGGATGGGGTCAGAGGTGTTCTGTGATATTACTATGAAAGCCAGAGTGTACATTAACCCATTATGTTCGGTGAGGTTCTTGAAACGAGGAGTTTATGATAAAATATGACATTTACATGATCTTTGAGGGGATGCGCAAGAGAAACGAGACGAGACGAGACGAGAAGAGTCATTTGAGACAATAACAGAAATGAGACAAGACGAGAAAAGCCGGCCCAGAATGAGAGAAACGAGAGGCGAGATCTCTCTGCCAAACCTCTCTGCCCTTCTGTGTATTTTTTTCCGTTTGAATTGGATTACAGAGGCGAGATAAGGCGAGACGAGACGAGAGACATGACGAGACGAGACGAGGAGAGTCATTCGAGACAATAACAGAACAGAGACGAGACGAGATAAGGCGAGATGAGACGCAGACGAGACAAATGAGATGAGAGACATGACGAGACGCCACGAGGAGAGTCATTCGAGACAATAACAGAAATGAGACAAGACGAGAAAAGCCGGTCGAGAATGAGAGAAACGAGAGGCGAGACGAGAGAGCTTCTCCCTCTCTGCCCCTCTATTTTTTTCCGTATAAATTGGTTTATAGAGACGAGATAAGGCGAGACGAGACGAGACAAACGAGACGAGAGACATGACGAGACGAGACGAGATAAGGCGAGACGAAACGAGACGAGACAATCGAGACGAGTGACATGATTAGATGAGATGAAAAGAGTCATTCGAGACAATAACAGAAATGAGACAAGACGAGAAAAGCCGGTCGAGAATGAGAGAAACGAGAGACGAGACGAGAGGATCTCTCAATTCTCGACGAGACAAGAGAAGCAATTGGTCTCGTATTTCGATACGAGACGAGACAGTGCATCATTTCGTCTCGTCTTGTCTCGCAGTATCACTGGCCACACATCGTTATAAAACTCCAGCTACAAGGCGCAAATGGAGAATCCATAGATTCTCCACCATCGACGCAGGCTGCAATCGAGGTAAAAATTGAAATAGAATTACCTAAAAAGGAAAAATCCACGTTTTTGTTGGCAATCGAGACGGCAGAAGGGCTCGGAGAAAAACGCTTAAGCGAAAATTCCTGTTTCCTCGGAACAACACGAGAGCTCTCTGTGCCCATGAGCCCAATGTAATTCCACGAACGGCTGAGAACAACGTAACACGTAGCGTAGTAACCGGAGTATACACGAGCCCCAGAGATCTCCCCGATTCAGTAATAGCTGAAGTAAAATGGGGGAGGCGAAGAGTAACATCCCAAGATAGGTAAGAGGCCACTGGCTTCCCACTCGTGGACCTTCTCTACGTCTACTTCAGCATACCTTTTTGCCCCTCGACGTTGGCGGACAGCGGGGAGAAAAACGAAAAACGGGTTTGTGAGGCTTTGCTACCCTGGAAGCCATCTCACATTACTCACAATCAGTGGTATATTTTTTATTCAGTACTCAGTCAATGCTCTCACCCGTCACCAGAGATGTTGATGCGTCACATGAACATTACCCCAGGGACGCTCACAATTGACCGAAACTAAATGACATCCATAGATCACCGGGGGGTGAAACGGAAGGGGAGTCTCATTGTTCTCGAGCCCTGATTCAATCGCTGAGCACGAAATTTTCCAATTTTCAAGTAACAATTTAAGTGTGCATTTGAACATTTTTTGAGTATTGATTTTACTTATCAGATTGATTGATTTTTTTCTCATCACCTGCGGGTGTCAAATAATTTTTATTGGATGTTATTCTAATTATTGAAATAATATTAAAATGCGTCTCGAGTTGGTAAACCTGTCGAGTGTTTTCTCTCTCTCAGTTCCATGGTCCAACCCATAGCTTTCCCATGATGCTCACTGACATTCGAATCACGCGCCTGCGCGTGAGGGCGTAATTGCCCCGAAACTCATAATTTTCCGAATCATTCGTTCAAATAACTTTCTTATGAAATCGGTAAAAAATCGGAAACTTATACGTGTCCTCAAGAAAGATTTGATTCATCAGCCACTAGTTTTTCCTCAATAGTTCATTATTTTTTCGGCTGCCCTAATTGAGAGTGGGGTAACCTCAGAGGTTCGTAGAAAAGGTTAAAAAATTTGGAATTTCACAGAATTTTTTCATTCAACGTCGTTCCCCTGAAAATCCCCAGTCGTCTGTCCCCGAAATTTCCCGTTTCCCCAAAAATTATCCCGAAATCTAAAAAATGCCGGTCGCTTTACCCCTCCACGTCGTCACTTCAAAGAATGAAAATATGAGAAGTTAACAATTTCACGGGGACACAGAAGAGGCGGTCTGAGCATTAACGCTCAAATCCAGTGAATTACGACGCCATTAGCTATTTTTTATTCATCAAAATATCAAGTACCTCTTCTGTAGCTCAACGTGGGTGTAATCCCTCCTACGGGTGCTCTCGGAGCGCACCTGGACACCGGTGCCATTAGATTCTGGTAATTTAGCCAAGCCGAGTAGCAAATAACGTAAACTCCAATGGCATCTCTGGTTACCCGTATCCCCCAGCTTGACCATTCGTCTTCGTTTCTCCTCCACCATCCACAGGATTTTCCGAAAGGGCGTAAATCCCGTCCTCGATTTCTCGTCGGTTGAATTCCAATGGTCTCTCGCTCTTGTTGGAAATGCTGTACCCGAGGTGGGAGAATAGGAGAAGAAAACGCGTAGCCAAGTAGTTGCCAGTGAGATCCTGATTTAGTGCCGGTGTGTGTTAAAGATAGGAAACAGGTCTCTAAGGGACATTTTTTTTCTCTGCATTTTTCCTTCTACCTTTATATTCGTTTCTGCCTCAGAGTGAAGACGAGGAGACGTACGGTGAATATAAGAGGAGATTCTCATGTTACAGAAAAGGGCGCTGAAGAAGAGGTACAATGAACCTTCGAGACGTCTGATATACGATACAGCGTGATGCTCGGATTTTATCGAATAATTTTCACCCCCCTTCGAAAATTCTCTAATGAAGTGAAACAAGTCAGGAAGTAATCATCAAAATTATCCTCGTCTCGATGCCCACAATTTCCTGGTTATACCAGAGCCAATTACATTTCTTGTGAATCAGTGAGGTAAAATGGAAAAAGTTGAATTCAACTTTTGAAGAATTTATGTCCTGACTTTAAACCACGAAGAGGGAAAGAAGTTCAGCCGTTTGGAACGTTTCGATGAAGAAAGGAAGGAAGGTTTTAATAGTTAGTTAGGGGAGACGCGTCGCGGCAGTGTGTGCCTGCATTGTCGGAAAGTACCATCATGGAGCAGAGCCAATTTTACTCATTAAGGCTAGATTCCTGCACGAAGCGCGTGCCCCGACCATTCCTCCTTGGGACCATCGTCCTGGGTGAAGATCCCGCATGGGGATATTCATTGGACGATTATCTTGTTGCATTTGCACTGGTGAAAATTTTTAGCCCAAATTTTCGGCACAATTGATGGAAGTTGAGGAATTTTTTTTAGGCAAATACTAGAGGGCTCCCCGTATCAGTGCCATGATCCTTATTTAGACCCTTGCGACCCTTATCTGACCCTTGATACCCTTATTCGAACCTTCGTGATCCCCATTTAGACCCTTTATCTGACCTTTGATATCCTTATTTAGACTCGAACCCTTGTGACCCTTAATCTAATCCCTATTCTGACCCCCTCGGCCCTTAATGTGACCCTTACTCTACTCCTTATTCTGACCCTCACAGCCCTTAATATGACCCTTGTGATCCTTGATCTGACCCTTGTGGCCATTAATCTGGACGTCATAACCTTTAGTTTGACCCTTGCGACCCTTAATCAAACCCTCGTGACCTTTAATCTGATCCTCATGACCGTTATTTAGACCCCTTATCTGACCCTTGTTTCCTTTATTTAGATCCTCAATCTTATGACCCGTGCGACCCTTATTTGAACCCTTAATCTAACCCTTGTGACCTTTAATCTGATCCTCATGACCCTTATTTATATCCTTTATCTGACCCTTGTTACCCTTATTCAAACCCTTGTGACCCTTAACTAGTTCTTATTCTGACTCTCACGGCCCTTAATATGACCCTCGTGACCCTTATTTTGACCCTTAATTTTCGAGTCTTAATTTCGAATACCAAATTTTCATCACCAAAAGTCGACTAGAATTTTTATAATATAGAGAGATACTCTTGAGTTGTCAATTTTCTCACTCGAAATATAATTAAAAATGATTTTTTAGTACCGGACTACATCATTGAACTTCAATTTTCCAATTACAATTTCAAAAAATGATGACCACATTAAAGCTCAACAGTTAATTGAGAAACAATTCATCAATTAAATTAAGATGAAGACATTCGGATTGTGTTGACTTTATCAGATTCAATTATCCGAGATTGAATTCTCATTAAATTTAAATATTCACTCGATTATTTTGTAATCACGATATTCAAATGCTCCTCCACCAGGATCTGCAGTGTCAATAATCCAGCAGTTGAATATTTTTTTCTTGCATTCTCTTCACTGTGACCCAGTGGAGGTACCTAGCAAGTGCCTCATGAAATTTTCTCTCCCAAGAGTGTTTTTTTCTCTCGAAATATACGAACATGTTCCGTAATCCTCACGCTACATAATCCTGAATAAGTAATCTTCTAGGGAAAAGGGAGAGTCGCGCGTCTCCCCAAACATGGATGAATCGAAGGCGTGTGGGATTATTCCATTCCACCGGCGTTTACCTCGCTGGACACGCATGCACATTGAATTATCTCCCGCGACAATCGCTCACACGGTAGACAAGGGGATATTATTATTTATCGAGCAGCGAAGACCTATGTGAAGAAAAAAAAACTGTTCGTTTTTCCTCGCAATTTATTATTGCATTTTTCACTCGACACAATTTCCAAATATTTCCGATTTTACTTTAATGATTTCTCAAATTATTAAATTATTATTGCTTGTCTATTTCTTGCGAACATGAAGACATCGAATTTATCAAAGTTCTTATACTCATAGATGTTTTATAAATATTGATAATGACTTGAAGAGAATTAAGAGAATGAAGAGGGAAGCATCAATGAATAATTTTTAATCTTCGATTAATTTTCAGAGACATCTACCGAATTTTTTATTATCAAGAACAATCTTCATTCGAGATAATTTCCAAACGTTCCACCGCCATCGGACTCTCCACGACTTCTCTCAGCAATTTTTTTCAAGAAAACCATTTAATACCTGAAGGTTAGCATTTGCATTAGAAAGTTGCGTCGTGCTTTTTTAAGATCTCCGGCGTGACTGGTGCTTTACGACTAGGCATTGTGAAGCAACTACTCTCCCCCCCTCTCTCCATCGCCCGTCAGGGAGTCCTCCCGGCACGAGACAGGTTTAGAAATTCGAGGCTCTCTTATCTCGTGGCGTGTAGATCCCCCCGCGTGCACTTGAATCACAGAGACCCTATTGGGAACTCTAGCACTGAATGACGCGCTCTACCGGCCGTAGTGCGCACTAGTGCACTAGTGCGAGCAGGTAACTTGGAGCCACTGAATGGGTTTATGTATACAAAAGAGTTGTTTTTTGCCGATTATTATTAAATTTCTCGTGATCTATATTGTTTGTGCATACCAACACAGCTCCAAAGTCATCCTAAGAGCAGCGAGAACACTATTTTTCAATCAAAAAATGGAGTTCGACATCAGAGTAACAAAAAACAAAGAATTTTGCAGTGCGCCTGGCTGCAATAGTTCAGCCTATCGTAATCCTACAGTGAGATTCTTCCAATTTCCGTTAAAAAAACAAGACTTTCGTAAAATTGAAGACGAAATTCGGTGAAGAGGAAACAGTTGATCGTCCAATTGCTTGGAAATAAATCTTGAGAATGGGAAAGCCAGTGACAAAATCAATGAAAGTGTGTTCGTTACATTTTACCAAAGACGACTTCTTCACTCAATGGAAGTTCAGCTGAGAATCTAATGAAATTATTCAATTTTCTATTGCCAGTTGATATTTCTGTGATCACTCGTGAAATAAATTGACTTTATTCATTTCAATTGTAGGTGAAAATCGTAAAGCCGTTCACTTAAAACTCACAAGTGTCCCGTCTTGTAATTTGCCAAAGAGACAGCAAATCGACCCAATTCTTGCATAGACACTTCCATGATCAAACTACCCGTGGAATTCCACCGAAAACCTTACAATTTTCAATTACTCCAATTGATTTACTCCAATTGTTTACAAGGGAGATCGTACGAACGTACTGACGATTACCTGCTCGCGCTAGTTCGCATTTCGGCCGCAAGGCGGCCAAGGCATTGGCCACGCCCCCCTCAGCGTTCCCAATACTGGTTCAACGACTCTCACTTGCCCATCATCACGACAACAATCGCATGACACGGAGCATCACAATCTCAACCTTTCCATTTCCCTTGAAACCACCGGGGACTTGACCGATGAAAAATGATATTTTTTCGTGGCACCAGGTCAACGACTTTCTCCGGAGTAGAAAGCCCTCCCCTGACTCATCAACGAATCACAAATAATACGCGATATTATAAGTGCTCAGTGCCCATGACTAATCGCAAGATGATTTTTTTTTTTCGCATACTTCGGTCAACGACTGTCACGTCATCGCGTCGCCCAGGGAATTTTCACCCATTCGTTAAATGCATTTCTGCAACTGTTTGTGTCCATTCTTCGCGTTTTAAAATTCCGCGCGCGAGCCTGCGGAGCGCGCGGTTATGTCACGCTTCATGCAAGTGGGCCACTGGCTCTTGAGGCCCCCTCCTCTCAATCTCAAAAGCCGCTGAGTCTCATCATCATTTGTGATTTTTGTTCTCTCGTTGAGATTACAAAGCCATTCACTCTCAAGGGCCCGTCTCCTCTTTTTCGTTGTCCCTGGGACGAATGTATTCCTGAATTATGAGTCCATCAGTCGTAAAGAAGAAAAAAAAAAACCCCAGCGTCACGTCCGTTAAAGAAGACAAAACGTTGTCGTAACAACTTCACATGTGGCCCAGTGCTCCGTACCAATAATTACGCAGATGAACGATTAGAGTGAAGAGGAAATTGATATAAATTCTATAAGCACAGGTGTTACATCCCACCCAGTTAAATTTTTCATTTCGTTATTTATCTGAAATACTGATACCGAGTTCTCTCCACCTCTGCATGCTTTATCTCCACCCCTTTATTTGGTTACTGCGGCTCTTATCTCAGATGTACAGGCGAGGGTAAAATGAGAAAATGAAAATTGTGAGCGCACGTTCAACCGCGTGGCTATTACGGATACGGCGTTTCTTACAAGCATCTGAACAATATGATAGACATAACCCGTTGACCTCGAGCGTTAACGAGAGATTCGCCCCGTGAGATTCTATAATGCATACAAGCAAAAACTATCTCCCTTCAGCGCTCGGTATTATTGAAGATGGTGCACGCGCGCCTCACTTCAGCCACATCCCCCTCGTATTTCTTATTTTACTCAGCTTGAGCTGATGTAATCGCTGACGTTTGTGTCCAGTAAATTGGATCCGATCATACGAGCACTCAGTGAATATTGGAAAATGTTAGACACAATGTTTTGGTTAAGTCGGATTTATTGGGGGGAGAGGTTGAAAAATTAATTTTTTTATTTTGATGATTTTAAAGATCTGTCTATGTTGGGAAAATTCGATTTGACTTCTGGTGATGGAAATTTGGTAGTCGTAATTAGAACGTGAAATTAAGGGTCAGAATAAGGGTCAAGGGGGTCTAAATAATGGTCATGAGGGTTAAAATAAGGGTTATGAGGGCCGTGAGGGTCACGGGCATCAAAATGAGGGTCGTGAGGGTCAGAATAAGGGTTACAAGGGTCAATAATAAGTGTGTCCCGTATATTATAACAATCAAAATCGACTTCTGGTGATGAAAATTTAGTACTCGTAATTAGGACTCGAAATTAGGGGTCAGAATAAGGGTCAAGGGGGTCAAAATAATGGTCATGAGGGTTAAAATAAGGGTTATGAGGGCCACGAGGTCAAAATAAGGGTCGTGAGGGTCACGAGCGTCAAAATGAGGGTCGTGAGGGTCAGAATAAGGATTACAAGGGTCAATAATAAGTGTGTCCCGTATATTGTGACCTCATAAGGGTCACAAGGGACATACCCTTGTGACCCTTATGAGGTCACAATATACGGGCCTCTAACTCTCCATATTATAAAAATCAAAATCGACTTCTGGTGATGAAAATTTAGTACTTGTAATTAGGACTCGAAATTAATGATGAGAATAAGGGTCATGGGGGTCAAAATAATGGTCATGAGGGTTAAAATAAGGGTTATGAGGGTCACGAGGTCAAAATAAGGGTCACAAGCGTCAAAATGAGGGTCGTGAGGGTCAGAATAAGGGTTACAAGTGTCAGATTGAGGGTTACAAGGGTCAATAATAAAGGTCCTCATAAGGGTCACAAAGGTCAGATTAAGGGTCCAAACAAGGCCCACGAGGGACATAATAAGGGCCACGAGGGGCACAATAAGGGCCACGAGGAGCATAATAAGGGTCACGAGGGTCAGAATAACGGCCATGGGGGTTGGCGTAGCCCCCTAACATGAAAATAAAATTTTCAGATATTTCTCACTTTATTCTCGTGATTTTTTTCTCACGCAACGTCGATTATTCAATGTAGGATTGTTTCCAATAATAAAATGCGAAATTGCAGACGAGTGTTTCACGAGTGTTTCAAAAAATAAAATTTTGATGATCCTCAATGATTGAAAACCTCCTCGATCACGCTCCCCTCGAAATTTTTTTCAATCTCGATAGATCATGCGAGAGAGGTGTCAGATGCAGGATATTTAGCACACTCGAGCCCATTAATTTTTTCCCCAAGCAGTTCCTTTATCACTATTGGAAAACAGGTGACTGTCCTGAAGACACGTACCACACAAGAAACAGCTCTGTAACGATGCAGACGATCAATCTTGGTAGCATATGGGAGCCCAGGGTAGGTGCTTCACTAGACAACCTCCGAGATGGTATCCCCCAAGCCCTCCTCTAACATTCTTCGCTCTACTATCCGGACCTCCTACTCACGTCTGAGCGTGCTCCAGATCCAGCCGGGACGATTATACCATGCATTGGAATTCGTCGGACGTTTACCTCCAGTCATTTATTTTCAACTCTCAAATTAACAAGCAGCACGACGCGAACAAAAAGAAATCCCTTTTAATAAAAAATCCTATGTAACGTTCTTTGAAGCCAATCTATTTCACCTAACGTGCTATTTCTTTAGATAAAGAAGAAGAATTAAAGTCGCTCTACTCTTACTGTTCAAAGATTATTGAAAATTGCAAAAAATTGCAGAAAACTCGATTGGATTCGGAATTCTAATTTTTTTCTCAATTTAATTGTCGTTTTGGTTTTTCAAAGAAGAAATGTTTAAAAATCAGGGTTTAACCCAGTGTCTTATGTGAAAATCAACATTTCCGTTGTAATCAAAGATTAAAATCTGAATTTTTTTGACACCTCTTAAAAAATAATCCACCGTTTTGCAAACAAGTTTTATTATTTATTTATAAGAGGGAAATGTTTGAAAAAATATCAATATTCTGCGAAATTTAATTTAGATCATACTGAATTTTTTTTAATTTTTTCCATGCATTTTTTAGTTGAAAAATTTAAAAACTGAAAATATTCAAAAGATAGCGTAGCCCGGCCGAAGGGTAGAGCTACTTTAAACCATCATATAATATATTATAATTATATTATATTATATTATATTATATATAATAAAGTATAGTACATATAGTATACTATAATATATTCATAGAAATTTTTAAAAAATAATACCTTTCTGTTCAAGAATTTTGTTACGAAATATTATAAACAATTATTATGACGAAAAAATTAGAATAAATAATATATATAATACAATATACACATACTAAACTAAATAGAGAAAAACATTAAATTTCGGTATTCTAAATTGAAAATTTTCATCTCTTTTTTTAAAAACAAACAATTCACAATCGAGCCTCAATTCATGATGATTTTACTTGAGTTTTTTACCTACAGAGAATAATTTGGATTTTTTATAATAAAGAAAAAATCCCTGTTCGACCGAAGCTTAATATTCACGAAAAAAAAAATTGAATTGAGTATAAAATATACTTGATGCAAGTATATTTCGAATCAAGTATATTATTTATTATTATTATTATTATTATTATTATTATTATTATTATTATTATTATTATTATTATTATACACTTGATTGAAGTATTTTTTTTTCGTGATCGCCACTTCATCACAAATGATTTCGAATTTGAATTGAAAATGATAATGTATATCTGACACTCATTCCCTGAGTAATTGAAAAAACGAAAAAAAACCCGTAGGTTCTTCTAGAGATTGGTGAATTTTCTGTCTTAAAAATTTCTTATGGCCAACTCTAGTCTCCGTGATAAAACATCATTCAACTCGTCTTCAATTACCCGAGGAGGCGAAAAAAAAAAAACTGAAATAAAACAATGATTTTACTATCGAGAATGTTAAACTGAGAGTCGAAAGGTGAAAAAAAAAAATCTAGAGAAGCGCACGTACGTGTAGCCACCGTCTCAACACAGGAAAGGAGAAACTTTCTAATTAGGTGCGAGAGTGGATTGCAGTGTTTCAGCCGACTTTAGCTGTTGTATCTGAGCCACCTACACAATGGCCACACCTCGAAGATACACGTACAATACAAATGTACGCACATGCGTTTATTTTACAACGACCACAGTACACATTATTAGAAATAGTAGGGAGGAAACGTCATTTAGCGGGCATCCTCGTTACAGAATCAGTGGTTACGCTTTGTGGACATTTAATAAAATGGAGAACTGTATCCGTTAACAAGGGCAATACACCAGTGGCGAGGTAGCACCTAATTAGGTAAATAAAGAAATACATCATCATGCGCCACTGTGAAAAAGAGATGAAATGATTTATACGGTGGCTCTCGGTTGAGCATTCTCCGTGACGTTCGAACGTTAAACGATAAAAGTAAATCGAGAGTTTAGGGAGAAATTTAAGAGGTGGCTACAGTTTTCTAGAACATTAATGAAAATTGCCGGATTTTCTAGAAATTTTCTAGAAAATTCCGCCTTTTTTTGGAGAAGAAAAAATTAGAAACATCTGGAGATAATTCGGGGCTTGAAAAAAAATTCAGGTAAGTGGGATGACATTATAATAATAATAATATAATAATAATATATTATAATAATATATTATTATTAGAAAAGTATTATTTTTTTAAAATTTCTATGAATATATTATAGTATACTATATGTACTATACTTTATTATATATAATATAATAATAATATATATTATTAATTATAATAATATAATAATTATTATAATTGATAATAATAATCATATTAATAATAATAATAGTAATAATAATTATTGTTAATAACATCACATTATAATTATTATTATTATTATTAATCATTTGATTATTCATAATTTTCAAAAAGAATAAAAATGGAAAAAATTCTCAGGTTTTCCAGAGAATTCTGGAAAAATCCGAAGCAGACGAGCGCCGGCCTAATTAGGCAAATGAAGGGCCCCATCATCAAGCCTAAACCGCAGCAGTTGTTGGAGATCAATGCACCACCGTGAGAAAAGAAGAAAGGACTTACAGGCCCCTCTGGTTTGAGCAGACTCCGTGACGTTCAAACGTAATACGAAAAACACAAACGTATATACAAGAGAGGTTGAGAGACACGCGAGGATTCTCTACTTGCAGCTCTCCTACTTCAGGAGGTTGTAAAAAAATGCGAGGCAAAAATACAGGGATCGCATGCTTCTTGTGGCAGATGATAGGAGGAGAAGCGATACACTTGGGAATCGTTTCTCGGTTAACGCACGACTGTCTCACCGTGGTCAGGGCGCGGAATGCGAGCAAGAAGAGGCTCAGGCATCAGCCATAGTATTCAATGTCATGAGACACTCGAGATGTTTCTTCCATACACTATTTTACCATTTTTTATACACGGGAAAACTAGTCTAGACCTGTTTTACTTCATTTCAAAACCCTGTTTGACGTTGGGCATCAATGGCTGGTGCTTGATACCGGGGAAATAAGAATAATGCCGCACTGAGAGAAAAAGGAACACGCTGTCAAACAATTCTTGTTTGGGCCGACGAAATTGCTAGTTGAAAATTGCCAAAAAAGAATTTTTTTGGTTGGAATTTGAGAGTCTCAAACATGAATAATTGTTGTGCTCTCGACAGCAACGAAATATTTGGCTCAACAGGCGGATAACTACACATTTCGCCCCAAAATTCTTTTAATAAACATTTATTCTTATCAAATATCTCGTATTTTA